>NC_053492.1:340208790-340508790 GCF_905171775.1 Rana temporaria | reverse complement strand
GGAAAAGTTCACTCGTAGCGGGAAGGACCATCTGTACGTGATTTCTTTTCCCATAAGGACCTGCAGCAGCGGTTTAAGTGAGCGCCTCTTCTGCACTGTGTAAGGTGACAGATCCGCAAAAATTTGGATGTTGTGGCCGTTCAAAGTGAGGTTGTCTGATCTCCTAGCTCTCCTCATCACCTCTTCTTTGACAGCATAGTAGTGCGGTTTCACAATGATGTCTCTGGGCAGGCCATCCGATCGGGGGGATTGTAAGGCTCTGTGTGCTCTATCTAGCTCAAGACGGTGCTCAGCGATATCAGGGATGAGGCTTTTAATCAGGGTTTTCACTGCCGCTTGCACCTCCTTGTCCGACTCCGGGAGCCCCCGCACCCTAAAATTATAGCGTCTCGAACGGTTCTCGAGGTCGTCGATCTTAGAAAAAGCCATCTCCAGTTGATCCTGCACCTCTTGCAACCTTGTGGAATTCTGATTGATTCGCGCCACTGCCTGGTCCGCCTTTTGCTCTATTGTGTCCATCCTCATCCCCAGCTGCAGCAAGTCTGCATGGATGGATGATGTGATCTGTGCTGCGTTCAGTGCCAGGCTCCTGGACAGCATTTGGGAGAAAGCAGCCATCATAGAGGGAAAGTCAGTGGGAATGGGGGCCTCCTCCTGCACCTCACTGACAGTAAGCAGCAGGCCTGTATGTGGGTCCAGCATGGGGGTAGTGGGGAATGCAGATCCCATCCTGCCCAGCAGTGATTCAGTGGATGATGGGGAAGCTGCTGCTGCTAAGGGGGGGAATCCAGTGCCTGGGGATTGCGGGGGGGAATGATCCTGGTCGGCTATGGAGTCCTCCTTCTGCTCCGTTTCTGGGCCTCGTGGAGCCGCCATCTTGGCATAGCTGAGGGGGCCGGGAGACGCCGCCATTTGGCCTGTTAAGTCCCTCCGGACTGGCGGTAACGACATCCGCGGGTTCGGGGGTGCTTCCCCTACCTGATCGGCCCGGTGTGGTAGCTGTGGGGGCGCTCAGTCAGCTCCGGTGTGCAGCGTTAGGCCGTGGTGGAGCGGAGCTTCAGACGCCGGTGGCCATCTTGAATGCTGCGCGCATGCGCCTCCAAGTGCGAATTTTAAAGGCTAATATGCAAGTTATTGTCCTAAAAAGTGTTTGGGGACCCCGGTCCTGCCCCAGGGGACATGTATCAATACAAAAAAAAAGGTTTTAAAAATGGCCGTTTTTCGGGAGCAGTGATTTTAATAATGCTTAAAGCGGTGGTTCACTCCATAACAACATTTTAGCATACAATTATGCATAGTAGCGCGAGCTACAGTATGCCTGTATTTATTTTTTTAGCCCTGTACTCACTGTGCAATCGTATATTGAAGATTCCGACTCCCCGCGGGGAATGGGCGTTCCTATCCAGAGGGAAGGTGATTGACGGCCAGCTCTGGCACGTCACGCTCCCCGAAGACAGCCGGAGTAGGTCTCGACTCTTCACGGCGCGATACGGCGCCTGCGCACAGACTATGCGCAGGCGCCGTGAAGAGCCAAGTCCTATTTCGGCTATTTCCGGAAAGAAGCGTGACGTGCCAGAACCGGCCGTCAATCACCTTCCCTCTGGATAGGAACGCCCATTCCCCGCGGGGAGTCGGAATCTTCAATATACGATTGCACAGTGAGTACGGGGCTAAAAAAATAAATACAGGCATACTGTAGCTCGCGCTACTATGTCTAATTTTATGCTAGAGGAAATTTTTTTTTTTTTTTTTATAGGGTGAACCCCCGCTTTAAAGTGAAACAATAAAAGTGAAATATTTCTTTAAATTTCGTACCTGGGGGGTGTCTAAAGTATGCATGTAAAGTAGCACATTTTTCCCATATTTAGAACTGTCCCTGCACAAAATGTAATTTCTGAAGGAAAAAGGGTAATTTAAAACTACTTGCGGTTATTCATGAATTGTCGGTCCCGGCAATACAGAGAAAAGTAATTGAAAAAAATGACAGGGGTCCCTGTAATTTTTTTGCAATTACTTTAAGTTAATTTTTTCCTTCAAAAATGACATTTTGTGCAGGGAACCAAAATTAAAAAAAAAATGTGTGTGGGTCCCCCCAAATTCCAAATCAGGCCCTTCAGGTCTGGTATGGATATTAAGGGGAACCCTGTGTAATTTAAAAAAAAATACGTGGGGTTTCCCACAAAATCCATACCAGACTCTTTTTCCGAGCACTCCACCTGGCAGGCCACAGAAAAAGAGGGGGGACGAGAGCGCCCCCCCTCCTGAACCATACCAGGCCACATGCCCTCAACATGGGGAGGATGCTTTGGGGATCTGTGACCCCCAAAGCACCTTATCCACATGTTGATGGGGACAAGGGCCTTATCCCACAACCCTTGCCCGGTGGTTGTGGGGGTCTGCGGGTGGGGGTCTTATCGTAATCTGGAAGCCCCCTTTAACAAAGGGGACCCCCAGATTCCGACCCCCTATGTGAATTGGTAACGGGGTACATTGTACCTCTACCATTTCACAAAAAAAGTGTCAAAAAAGGTAAAAAAACACACAGACAGCTTGGGAGAAGTCCTTTAACAAAAAATGTATTTCAGCTCTTCTAATTTTTGAAATTTCTAATTATTCAAATTTCCAAAATTTCTATTTTCCAAATTTCCAAAATTTTTAATTTCCCAAATTTTGGGATATCGAATTTTCCAATTTCCCAAAATTAGAGATTCAAATTTTCCAATTTCTGAATTTTTGAATTTTGCTATTTCGAATTTTTGAATCTCGGATTTCCGAAATTTCCAATTTTCGAATTTCCGAAATTCCGAATTAGAAAATTCTGAAATTCAAAATTTCGCAGATTCGAAATTTCGCAAATTAGAAATTCGAAATTTTGGAATTCGGAAATTCAAAATTTCACATATTCGAAAATCCGAAAATTGGGAAATTGAAAAATTTGGAAATTTCGGAATTAACTAATTTGTCAAAATTTGTTAAAAAAACGTATTCAGAACTAAACGAATTGCACATGTCTACTGGGCATCCTATGAAAAACGTGGGAGATACCAATGGGTAAAATTTAGGGTTGTCCCGATACCACTTTTTTAGGACCGAGTACAAGTACCGATACTTTTTTTCAAGTAGTCGCCGATACCGAATACCGATACTTTTTTTAAATGTGTCCCCAAATGCAGCCATGTTCCCAACATATGCAGCCATGTCCCCCCAGCCATGTCCCCCACATATGCAGCCATGTCCCCCTAGCCATGTCCCTCACATATGCAGCCATGTCCCTCTAGCCATGTCCCTCACATATGCAGCCATGTCCCTCTAGCCATGTCCCTCACATATGCAGCCATGTCCCTCTAGCCATGTCCCTCACATATGCAGCCATGTCCCTCTAGCCATGTCCCTCACATATGCAGCCATGTCCCTCCAGCCATGTCCCTCTAGCCATGTCCCTCTAGCCATATCCCTCACATATGCAGCCATGTCCCTCCAGCCATGTCCCTCCAGCCATGTCCCTCCAGCCATGTCCCTCCAGCCATGTCCCTCTAGCCATGTCCCTCCAGCCATGTCCCTCCAGCCATGTCCCTCCAGCCATGTCCCTCTAGCCATGTCCCTCCAGCCATGTCCCTCTAGCCATGTCCCTCCAGCCATTTCCCCCATACCTTTGCCGCCGAAAGCCGCCGCCGCCGCATGGAGAAAATCACAGCATTCATTTGAATAGCTGTTTTGCCCGCGCGTATAGACACTCCCCCTTGCTCGGGATTGGACAGATCATGATCAACCATCATGTAGAACATCTGGCATGGATACATAATAGTTGCCTGAAATTTTGCAGTTCATCATCCCCAGGAACTGTTTGTTACAATGTGCTTGGGGTCTGAGGCAACTATTATGTATCCATGCCAGATGTTCATGTAATTTCATGCAATCCTCTACATCAGTGGTCTCAAAGTACCGGCCCGCAGGCCATTTGCGGCCCGCGGACCAGTTATAAATGGCCCTCAGGCAGGGTGGAAGTGAGGGGAGCAAACAAAAAAAAAAAAAAAATTTTTTTTTTTTGTTTT
Source organism: Rana temporaria (assembly GCF_905171775.1). NCBI lineage: Eukaryota > Metazoa > Chordata > Amphibia > Anura > Ranidae > Rana > Rana temporaria. The sequence continues at coordinate 340,504,738 of NC_053492.1, read as the reverse complement.
TTTTTTTGAGCTGGTGCCATCTGGTGGTGAGCCGTTGGTATTACAAGTTATTACCACCAGATGTGAGCTGGCGCCATCTGGTGGTGGCCGTTGGTATTACAAGTTAAGCATTACAAGTTAAACAGCAATTCTAATGTCATTTTACACTATTTTCACTGCCATATTCTTCCCTCTAATTAGAACCCCCAAACATTATATATATTTTTTATCCTAACACCCTAGAGAATAAAATAGCGATCATTGCAATACTTTCTGTTACGCCGTATTTGCGCAGCGGTCTTACAAGCGCACTTTTTTGGGAAAAAATTACACTTTTTTTAATTAAAAAATAAGACAACAGTAAAGTTATCCCCATTTTTTTTTAATATTATGAAAGATAATGTTACGCCGAGTAAATTGATACCCAACATGTCACGCTTCAAAATTGTGTCCGCTTGTGGAATGCCGACAAACTTTTTTACCCTTTAAAATCTTCATAGGCGACGTTTAAAAAAATCTACATGTTGCATGTTTTAAGTTACAGAGGAGCTAGAATTATTGCTCTCACTCTACCAATCGCGGCGATACCTCACATGTGTGGTTTGAACACCGTTTACATATGCGGGCGCTGCTCACGTATGTGTTCGCTTCTGCGCGCAAGCTCGTCGGGACGGGGTGCGTTTTCTGGCTCCTAACTTTTTTAGCTGGCTCCTAGATTCCAAGCAAATTTGTCAACCCTGACTTACACCAGTGCTGGTGGTAATAATGCGCTCGCTGACACCAGTGCTGGGGGTTATTAATGCGCTCGCTGTTTTTGAAGTTTGAAAGTTTGCATGCGGCCCCCCATGGCATATGAAAACTTGTCTTGTGGCCCTCAGGTAATTTGAGTTTGAGACCCCTGCTCTACATGATGTAGAGCATCATGCTCGTTTTGTAATAACACGTTTGTAGTAACTATATGGTTTTCCTATATTCTATTGCCTTTAAAATCCCAATTTTTTGAGGTACAATCAAAATTTGTTTATTTTATGCAGGGTTAGGTACCATCTGGTGTGTATCTTGATGGCTGTTTCTGTCGCCGAAATTGAGGGAGTACATTTCAGTAGGTTTTGGATCAAAGTGGTCCATTCTGGTAGTGAAAAAGATTGGTCCAAGTCAATTTCCCATTGAAGCATTGGTTTTGACTTTTCTGAGAGAGAAAATTCATTTAAGCAGCGGTAAATACGAGAAATCAATCCCCTATCTCTTGGTGAGGAGATGCATATTTGTTTAAATTGAGAATAGGGGGGTTTAAAATGTTAAAGAGAAGTATTTTTGGTAGAATTCTTCAATTTGAGTATAATGGAGAAATTCTGAAATTGGGAGATTATATAGTTCACGTAAATCTGAAAAAGGGCAACATTTGTTATTAAGGGATAGGGATTTCAAAGTAGTAAGGTTCCATAGTTTTCATCCTATATAGAAGCGGGGATCTCCTATATAGGATGCTGGGGGGTTCCCCTTCTTTCTTAAGCTTTTCTGTACTTTCTTCTTGCCGGATTCGGTCATCACGGCCATTCTCTCACCTTGCTATATTAAAAACACAAAAATATTCAGGGAATTTGCCAAAAACCGTGGTTGATCATCCAGGATTTATATACTTTGGTTCCAAGGTGAATGTGTTATTCTTTATGTGATTACTAGTTGACATAGTATTTATTGTAAATAGGGTTGTCCCGATACCACTTTTTTAGGACCGAGTACAAGTACCGATACTTTTTTTCATGTAGTCGCCGATACCGAATACCGATACTTTTTTTAAATGTCATGTGACAGTTTTCAAACCACAATACAGACTAAGGATATTTTCTTTAGAATTATGAAGAACTCTAACTCAAGACATTATAAAAGAATAAAAATGAGTAAAAATGAATAAAAATGTTTTATTTGCTTGTCACGCAGTAGTAAAAAACTCAAAGAATTTTCATAGAACATGTTGATAAATACAAAAAAAGTATTCTATTTAGGTATCGGGAGCATTTGCGCGAGTACGAGTACTCCCGCAAATACTCGGTATCGGTCCCGATACCGATACTAGTATCGGTATCTGGACAACCCTAATTGTAAACTAACTATGCTGAGATGTGCCTTGATCTTATTTTGTACCTTATTATTGTTTTGTAAGTGGTTTTGTAAAATTCCTTGGCCTTTAAATAAAGAATACAAAATAAAAAAAATATTGGGCCTAGGGGTGGCTGTGGGAGGGCTGCACACAGAATTTTTTTAGCTTCATGCATAGAATGCCTGAAGGTAAAAGACCGCCAAGGCTAAGTTCACCTTTGGAACATTTTACATGTTCCTGCTCCTGGCTCCTTTGCCTCCCGATCTCCCCTCCCTGTGATGGCAGACAGGGGACCTTCTCCCTGCACCTGCTGTCACAATTTAAAAACAATGCAGCCGTGCAAGGCTCCACCCACACGGACATGTGTATTTAGTTAGATCATGCAAATAGCTGACTACATGATGCAACTGCCAGAGGAAAAAAACAGTATTTTCACTTTTCATCAGTTCAGATAAGTCAAGACAATAAAAGATGATTCTAAGTTAGTTTCCCGCTGTGAGTTAGGGCACCTGGGGCCAGATCCACATACAAATGGACAGGCGCAGCGCATCAGAAATACGCTACGCCGCCGTATCTTACCTGGCTTTAAGTCGAATCCAGGAAGAATTCGCGCCGTAAGTTACGGCGGCGTAGTGTATTTCTGGCGGCGGAATTCAAATCGGCGGGTAGGGGGAGTGATTCATTTAAATGAAGCGCGTCCCCGTGCCGATTGAACTGCGCATGCTCCGCTTCAAAATTTCCCGTCGTGCTTTGCGCGAAATGACGTTGCAATGACGTCAATTTTTCAACTTAGACGTGACTTACATCCATCCCTATTCACGGAAGACTTACGCAAAAAAAAAAATTCAAATTTTGACGCGCGAACGGCGGCCATACTTTAACATGGCAAGTCTATCTATACGACGTCTATCTAATAGCAGCTTTACCTATACGCCAGAAAAAGCCGACTAGAGACGACGTAAGAGAATGCGACGGCCGCGCGTACGTTCGTAGACCGTTCGTGGATCGTCGGAAAAAAGCTCATTTGCATACCCGACGCGGAAAACGACGCAAACTCCACCCAGCGGACGCCGAAGTATTGCATCTGCGATCCGAAGGTGTACGAAGCCATACGCCTGTCGGATCGAACCCACATGCCGTCGTATCAAGATACGACGTGGGAAATTTTAAAGTACGCCGACGTATCAGTATATACGCCAGCGTACTCTCTCTCTGGATCTGGCCCCTTGTATTTAGCCTGACCAAATAAGCTCAAATGTCTTTATATATTATAAAAGCTAAATATGTTGAAATCAAATTGTACAATCTTCTTTACATCTATCAAAAAGTATGTAGTGCAGAAGTCTGCCTTATATACAAAATATGTTTATAGGATTTGTGTTATTTTTTTAATGAAAAGAATGAAAGATCCAGATCTTAACTTTATTATCTATAAATTACCTAAGTATGGGCTATAGTTAAACTATGCTGGCAATTTGTAATGTGTCCACATTTGACAGTTTGGCAGTTTGGTTCAAGCCCTTATTTAGGTCTCCTAATTGGATCTCATTGCAAGTCCAATTTTAGCACTTTCAGACCTGAGAAAGCGAGAGTCATTCCTCCGGAAATGCATTGGCTTAATTTGAAACATTTAATCAATACGCCTCTGAGTGTCATGAACTTCTGTCCTGCGCACTTCTCAATACCCACCCCAGAGTTTGTCATATAATGTGTGGACAACTACAACATGTCAACCCACTTTTTTCCTGCTGCCCCCCCCTCTGTTTTTTTTTTCAGTAAGCTTTTTTTTTCTCCAACCCACCTTTCTTGCATACCTACCCAACAGAAATTGCAATGCATTAAATGCTAAAGGACTGAAGCTCAAAATGTTTAACTAGGCACTGCAATGGTAATTCTTCTTGTCAAATATATTTATTAGAGTTTCATGTGGGGAACAAAAAGGAAAAGGGAAGGGGAATATATAGAAGTACATAGTCCAATATACAAGGGGTACATACAGATTTTGTTGTACATTATCTATCACAATTAATAACTTACAGTAGTTAAAATGCACTGACTGTAGTTCAAGGAGAGAAAAAAAAAATACCCGGGATGGTGGTCTGGCTCGCTGTTAACAAATATATACATACTGAATAATAATTTTATATATCTTAGTTCGGGGACAATAAAGACTGGTCAAAGTCAGTGGGGAGAAGATGTTTTACCCAAGGTTGCCAAATCTTATGAAAATTATTAATTTTATTGTTATCAATGGCTGACATCTTTGCATGGATAAGTGAGTCCTGAGCAAGTTTGGGGCTGTTATATGTGGATTGGACATAAAAATTAGGATATCGTCTGCGAAAAGACATAACTTATGTTCGTATCCGCTGTAATATTGGGGGTGTTTAGCTCAAGTGGGATATGCGATTTTAAGCGATTCACGCCAGTCCGGAACTATGTTTAAGGGCTCGTTGGCCCACTTTTATTGAAAAGGCAAAAATAAACAAAATCCAAACATAGGTTTCCCACGCAGGGGGTTTTCACTGTCCACACAGAACGGTACCTTCAGCCTCCTGGCTTATACGTGCCAAAGAAAATACCCAGCCATCTGGCTCTTGTCAGCAGTAGCACAACTGCTCAGGCTCCAGCATGGAGCTCTCCTGACTCCTGTCAGTAACCTTAGACTCAGGTCTCTGGGGTTTCACAGTGCAGCCTGCACTCTCCAGCTCTCTAGCCACTTCACAGTGCACACCTGCACTCTCTGAGTTCTCCCTTGGGTGGGAGGGTGGAGCCCAGAATGCTGGTCCTGAGTCTGCTATCAGGCCCACACACACCTGCACAATCAGTGTGCTGATCAGCTCTAAAGCCTGAACCCAGGACTGGGGATTTTATTAACAATTGAGGAAACTGGAATGCCAGTTTCCTCTGTAAACTGCAAGCTCCCTGGAGCCCCTCAACCAGTCCAGTTGAAAACTCTGGGTCACCACACCCCTGGGGTACCACACTACTACATATCTCCCCCCCCTTGTTTCGACCCAGAGGGCAGAACACCAGCATACCTCATCAGGGTTGGGACACCTCTGTGCCGGCTGTCAGCCGCGTAGGCCCAACCCTTTTTCCGGGTGCGCTTCCAGGCACGCCCTACCCTGGATCGGAACGGGATCCTACCATTCTGTATCCCCATCCTACTCCTTCTGTCCTTGGGGTTCCTGAACTCACATTTCTTTTCTGGTGGCCCCCTGCCTTTCCTGCTACTTCCTTTAAACTCAGTTTCTGGTTTCTGTAAGGAACCTGCTCCAGACACTACGCCTGATGAGGAACCACCTTTTCTCCAATTACCAATAGTGTCAGTCATTTCTTGCTCAGGGTTTGTTAGGGCCAGGCCCAAGGAGGGACAACACACAGGTGAGCAGCTATCCCCTATGGCAGTGACGGCGAACCTTGGCACCCCAGATGTTTTGGAACTACATTTCCCATGATGCTCCACCACACTGCAGAGTGCATGAGCATCATGGGAAATGTAGTTCCAAAACATCAGGGGTGCCGAGGTTCGCCATCACTGCCCTATGGGACCTTCACAAGGCTTCACTTCACCTGTTGTCCAAATCTCTGTGGGCAGTTGTCCTAACAACTGACATTGAACAACGCATGACCCATTCCTAGCAGTACCAATTTTTGCCAGCTCACACTTTTCCATGTCACAATGTTTGTTCCTCTCCACTCTATATTTGAGAGTGTCTCCGGGTACCCCAACTTGTACCTCTTTATAGGTGAGAGACAAAATATCTGCTTTTGCTGCATCCATATCTGGCCCTTCCTTCTTAGGAGGTTTAACAGGTGAGGCAGTATCCATGCCATTTACTAAACACTGCTCAGCCGCACCTCGGACCGCACTAGCAGATATGTCCATCACCACATCAGGCGGAGAGACCTCTGACATCTCCAGCAGCCCCCCAGAGCGCCTTCCGTACTGAACTGTATGCGGAAGCACCCTCACAGGAAACCGGGAGATCACCTGCCACACTATCAGAAAGCACCGTACTAACCAGTTCCACTGGTGACTAATTTTAACCGGCACAGGTTGCACTACCTGGCTCCATCCATTGGTACCACGCAGTACCACCACCTCTGACTGTAATGGAGGCACCCAGGTCTACAAGGACTGTGCTTTCACCAGTTCAAGCAAATCCACTAGCATATCTGTAATTTCTACACACTCCACATCAATATGCCAAACATTTTTGGGGACCTTAACCTTATTAGAGACATGGAGGGGCTCATTCACTGCAGCTTGGGGGTCCGAGACCTTTAAAGGGGCATCCACCTCACTGGAGGTAGCCACCACAGCCGGATGCTCCCCTGGAACACTGTCCAAATTTAGCATCACTTGTTTCCCCATGTACACTGCATGCTTCATTCTGTCAGTTTCATCACCAACACCCTCATATGACTGCGGCCTCGTCCTAGTCTCCCTCTGAAGGACATCCTGACTGTCTCGCCACTCTGAGGTTTTTAAGTCATGTGACACCTTGCTAAGCTTTGGGCTATTTCCCTCCAACCATTGTTTACCAGGATCCTTCTCAGATCCTAGAAGCTCCTCAAACCTCAGGAAACCTTCCCCAGAATTACCCTCCTGAACCTCTAGGGGGCCTACTTCTGCTATACCTTTTTCCTCTTCTGTGTCAAACCCATCATTCCCTGTCTCGCTACAATTTTCAGGGTTTTCCACAACCAGATCAACTTGACCAAGACCATCATGTCTACCATTATTTTTGATGTCACCCATGGCAACCATACCATCAAAAATCGCCAACATGCTACATTTTTCATCATGGTCAGAAACATCAATGCATTTGTCATATTTAATTTCACCCATGTTCCGCAGGGCAGTGTCTGGAGAGGAACTGCACCCAACGGAGTGGTTGTCTCCGGCAGCTTCAGTATACACCAACTCCACTGGCATGAGATCCTCTGCCAGCAACTGTCCCGACCGCTGAACATCGCATAACACAACATTTGGATCTTTGACTACAATCAGTTCACTTATTGCTGTGCCCTCTGGCACTTCCACCAACATCAGCTCATTTGGCACGGCATCATCCATTACCACATTTGAACCTTTGTGGATCACAGACATGACCTCTTCTGTGCGTTCGCCATTACTTGGCGCTTCCATCTTGTGAGCAACATCATCTGCAGCAGCAAATGCACCATTGCATACAAGTTGCTCTGCAGGTCCTTCAACTGGCACTGCAGAAACCATGTCTGCTCCACTTTTACCAACAGAGGCCTTTTCCAACAAAGCCAACAGGCTTTTTGCCCATCTGTCCCAATCTGTTATCTCTGTGCTACCAGAGGGACAGAGTGGCACAGCAACAGACACATTGCAAACATCACTTTTGTGTAAACCAGACTGTGGTAATACATTTTTAACCATTGCAGGCTGCAATACCACACTCTCACCTTCTGGTGGCGTTTCATTAAATGCATGAAGACCTTCACACCTGTCATTGCCAGACTGCATTAAGACACTTCCATCATGAGTGTTTTCAAACACATTAGTTTTAGCATTTAACATTTCATTATTACTATGTTCAGGTACCGTCTTATCCTTCAGAATGGCACCATAGCTATCCCAGCAACCTCCGGCTCCAAAACGCAGAGCTCCCTGGGGGTTTCTAGGGACACCTCTGTGGCATTCATTACAGTTGCTAGGGGAGATAACACATCGTTAACTGTATTCATAGCAACATTTATATCTCTAGTGAGCTGCACTAGCCCATTAGCAGCTGGGCCATCAACTTTAGCCAACACAATATTGTCAGTTTTACCCATCACATTGTCATATTCAAGTTTACCACTTGCCTCCCCACTGAACAGGGCACTGCAGCGAGGCAAGTCCTTTTCCACACAGACAGTGGATCTCCTATTTGGGGTCACTGCAACTCCAGTGTGCACATTCACATAGTCAATCTTTTCCATGCATTTACCAGCAACAGTCTTACCGATCACTGTAACGGGGGGCTGCCATGTTTATTTGAGTACGTTGTCTGTCCTTTATCGCACTTACACTGGCCAACTCTCCCTGGGATGAAACTGCAGCAGCCACTGCTGACTCCTTAGCACCCCCTGCAGGCACAACAGGTACTTCCTTACTGTTGCCAGAGGTGATTGCAAACACACTTGCACAAGGATCTGGGCTTGCAGACAAAGACTTGTGCCCAGTAGCCATGTCTCCAGCCATGTTCCATAATCTGGGACAAGAAAAAATGCCATGCCCCAGCTGACCACATTCCAGGCATGGTACATTTTTGCACACATCTTTAGTGGGACGCCTCTCCACATCTCCACTGTAGCTCCTCCTTCCGGTTACCATTTGATCTCTCGTTGCTAAGGGAGACGGTGCTCTTCCAGCTGTACTTTGCTGACTCTCCCAAACGCAGCGACTTTGCGATCCTTGACGCCTTGTTGCTTTCAATTTACTACGCTCCTCTGTCGGCAATACGTTTCTCACGTGGTTTGCAGACTTGATATCACCACCGTTGCTACGGGCAACCACATACCTCTCAAACTTCTGATCCGCCTTTTGGACACTCCCGGCACTCAAATCAGGTTTTCCAAACATTGTTGCAGACCTTAGTCTGGCTGTGTCACTTTGTATTGGAGACTGAGACAAAGGGCACTTGGAGACAACGTGCCCCCACTCACTGCACCGCAAACAGCGCTCTTGCTTCATTGCCTTAGCAGGGCTTCCCCAACTGCATCCTCTTGTAAGCATGGGACTTTTCACATTAACAGCTGTCCTGCTTGTACTAGCGTTACCAGGGGCAACCACATGCACTTCCCCTTTAACTGGAGTTGGTTTAAGAAAAAACAGTCTGCAATGCTCTCCGGCAGGCTCAAACTCTTGCATCATCTTTGCAGTCACTCCACCAAACTTTTGCACCATCCAGCAAAAATGAAGCACTGTCACTTTAAAGCAAGTTGCTTTTCACTTCATGCAAGCTCTCCTCAGCTGCACACACAGATTGTGCTGTCTCAAGCACACAAACACAGTTCATATAACAGATGAACTTACTTTTGCAGAGATCTCCAGTTCTGCTAAGATTCTCCTTTCACAGGTACATAACCTGCAATGCCTTTTGCCTGGCTGTACTTCCACACACAGCCAACAGTTCCTGACGTGAACTCACTGTAGAGCAAGGACCCGGAAACCACCGTCTTGTGCCCGCTGAATCCACCACTTGTAATATTGGGGGTGTTTAGCTCAAGTGGGATATGCGATTTTAAGCAATTCACGCCAGTCCGGAACTATGTTTAAGGGCTCGTTGGCCCACTTTTATTGAAAAGGCAAAAATAAACAAAATCCAAACATAGGTTTCCCACGCAGGGGGTTTTCACTGTCCACACAGAACGGTACCTTCAGCCTCCTGGCTTATACGTGTCAAAGAAAATACCAAGCCATCTGGCTCTTGTCAGCAGTAGCACAACTGCTCAGGCTCCAGCATGGAGCTCTCCTGACTCCTGTCAGCAACCTTAGACTCAGGTCTCTGGGGTTTCACAGTGCAGCCTGCACTCTCCAGCTTCTCTAGCCACTTCACAGTGCACACCTGCACTCTCTGAGTTCTCCCTTGCAAGCCTGGACTCCTTGGGAGGGTGGAGCCCAGAATGCTGGTCCTGAGTCTGCTATCAGGCCCACACACACCTGCACAATCAGTGTGCTGATCAGCTCTAAAGCCTGAACCCAGGACTGGGGATTTTATTAACAATTGAGGAAACTGGAATGCCAGTTTCCTCTGTAAACTGCAAGCTCCCTGGAGCCCCTCAACCAGTCCAGTTGAAAACTCTGGGTCACCACACCCCTGGGGTACCACACTACTACACCGCCTAGCTCTATGCCTTTAATGTCAACATTGGTTCTAATTAATTGTGCTAGTGGTTCTATAAGTAGGGCAAAAAGCAACGGGGAAAGGGGGCATCCCTGTCTAGTTCCTCTACCGATGTCAAATATTGATGATTTATAACCAGCGTATTTTATATATGCTTTTGGACTCTTGTATAGGGAGGAGACCCAAGTTAGCAAATGATTCCCAAAACCCCATTTTTGAAGAGCGTATTGCATATAGGGCCAGGAGATCGAATCAAATGCCTTCTTAATATCTAAAGATACAAGGCAAGACGGGATGTTCCTAGATTTGGCTGCATAGATAAGTAAAAGTGCTCGCCTAATGTTATCGCCTGCTTGGCGTTTGGGTATAAAGCCTGTCTGATCCCTATTTATTAAGCCACCTATAATATTATTCAATCTGTTCGCCAGAATTTTAGCTATTAGTTTTATGTCTAGATTCAGGAGAGATTCAGGGCGATAGTTAGCCCAGGAGGATGTATCTGAGTGTGGTTTGGGGATCATGGCAATAATAGATGTCAGGGTTTCCGTTCTGAATGAATGTCCTGCCAAAATTGAGTTGAAGGATCTGGTTAGGATTGGTGCTAGAATGTGAGTAAACTGTTTGTAGTAGGCTGCAGAAAAAACATCTGGGCCTGGTTTTTTCTTAAGTTTTAGGGATGTTATGGCAGTTGATACTTCAGTGTCTAAAATGGGGCCTTCAAGAGGATCTCGCTGCTCTTGACTTAAAGAAAGGGAGCGTGATTTTGGAAAACAAAGTGTCCGCTTTTGTCTTGTCAAAATTTTGAGTAGAAGAATACACATTGGCGAGATTAGAACGAAAGATTTCTAATATTTTAACAGGGTTGCTAGAGTAAGCTTCACAGGAAATTTTGAGTCTGATGGGAGTTTGTGGATGTTGTGCTAATTTCAGACATCTTGCTATTGGGGTGTCAGGTTTATTGGCTTTAAGGTATTGGGTGTGTTGGCGTTTACTTATAAGTTTGTCAGCTGAGTCAGTCAAGAATAGATCTAGATCTGAACGGGCTCTTTCTAGTTTAGCGTTATTTTCGGCATTTGGTGAAGATTGAAAGGCCAAGTGGCATGCATTGAAGACAGACTCAAGCTTAGCAAATGTAATTTTACGTTCTTTTTTAAGCATAGACGCTTGTTGCAATAATTTACCTCTAATGACAGGTTCATGGGCTTCCCATAAAGTTAGGGCTGAGATATCTTTTGTATCGTTAGGTAATAGGTAATCAGTGAGTGCTTTTTCAATATCAATACGGTGGGATGGATGGGTTAGAATTGAATCGCTAATACACCAGGTATTGTCATGGGATCTGGGCACTGTGGACGCTACTGATGTAAGGACTGCACAATAGTCTGTCCATGGGAAAGGAATGATTTTGGAAGATATAATTTCTGGTAGCATACTGGATGGGACTAAGATATGGTCTATACGCGAGAAAGACTTATGTGGATAAGAGTAATGAGTGTAGCGCCTGCTGGTGGTATTAGTTTCTCACCAGGTATCTACCAGGCTGTGTGTAGTAAGCAGATGCTGAAAGGTGAGTTTCGCTACTCCATTAGTAGGCCCTGGAGGAGATTTGTCTAAAAAGGGAAAAACGGTAGCGTTTGAGTCTCCACATAGCATAACCGTACCAAATTTATGTGTGTCTACTACTTGGAAAAGGTGGGATAGAAATGCTGTTGGTCGTTTATTGTAGGCATAGTATGATACTATTGTGATTGGATAATCAGAAATATAGCCACAATGGTAATTCTTTATACTCTTTTTACGCTGCTTCGGGTCTTTCTGCTATATTTAACTTATGCAAATAATGCACGATATATAACAGTATCCCAAAATTGATACAGCATGCTTGCTTTTACCTTATATCAAAATAATACAAATTGTTGATTATTTAATGTAATAGTATCCATTAAAATGAAACCATGCTAAATTATTGTATAATTAGAACAGATGCAATAGTCAGTAGAATCATAGAGGAATTCCCCTATTTTGTGGAGTGCATGTTTAATAAGTCAGATAATGAGCTTATTTCCATTCACACACTTTATATTACATCTGATTAGATCAGGCTAAAGTAATCAATCATATATTTAACATAGCATAGTTGAACAATGTTTTAGAAAAACAACACTTTATTGTTTCTAAATGTGGGCACCAGTTGAGGCCATTGTTTGCTGTGATGCAATGTCACTAAAAGGCATTTGTGACATACAGCAATATCAGAGGTGCTCATTATTTTTTACAATTTCCAACGTGCTTGCAATGCAAATATTTGCATGTTGCATCGTACAGATATATGCATTTCATTCAGCATTTTTCCACAGGAAGAAGTAAACACAGCCATGGAGATTATTCATGCCATTATTGCTAAACAGGAAGAGATGCAGCAGAAGATTGAACAACTTCAACAGGAAAAGAAGAGAGAGTCCCGCAAAGTAAAAAACAGGTGAATGGCTCTTGGCTACATTTAATTGAGATCATACTTTTTTTAACAAAAGGTTAACTGAAGAAACAGCTTATTGAATATAAGAATCATTCATAATAATATGGTAGAGCAGGGGTACCTTTTGAGCACAGTGTGCCAAAAAATATTTTCAAAGAAGATTTTATAACAAAAAACATTACACACTCAATCACGAAAATGATTTTTTTTTATAAAGTAAAGGCTGTAAACTACTTGAGTAGTAGTGAGAAATTAACATCCTGCACTCATGCCTCGGATCAGCCCCAATTTATGCACCTTCACACCTCTGATCACTGCCCCCCTGCTAATCTGTTTCACCACTGTACCCCCCTGCACATCTGTCCCACCACTGTAACCCCCTGCACATCTTCCCCACCACTGTACCCCCCTGCACATCTGTCCCACCACTGTAACCCCCTGCACATCTTCCCCACCACTGTAACCCCCTGCACATCTTCCCCACCACTGTAACGCCCTGCTCATCTGTCCCACCATTGTAACCCCATGCCATGGGCGTCCGCAAAACTTTTGCTCCGGCCCCCTTTTCACAATGTCATGAAGGGGAGGGGCTTAGCTGCGACTCGCAAGTATTTATTTTTAGAGTGGAAACAGAAGACATTATTGCAGGCGTGTGCTATGTACAGGGTGCAGAATCCAGGTGTGTGCTATGTACAGGGTGCAGAATCCAGGCGTGTGCTATGTACAGGGTGCAGATTCCAGGCGTGTGCTATGCCAGTATGCATACCCAATCCCCGCACAGAGCTCTGTTCCCCCCACAGAAGAGAATCGTCTAACTCACAGTGGCAGGTCAGGCTCCTGGCATAGGGTCCCGTTGATGCACGCTGCAGGCTTGAGGGGCTGTGGATAACCTGCCCCTCCTCTGTGATATATGCAGAGCTGGGAGAGCAGGAAGGGTTTTGTGTGTGCTGAATCCTGATGCTAGAGACCAGCGCTATCTTAACATCGGATGATAAAAAAGCCCTCCCGGCTGCCGCCCACAGTACAATCTTCTTTCCTGTGCTGGTGCATGTTTTTCCATATACCGGGTCGAGGATGGATTACATTGCTGTAATTTTTTTTCTTTTTTAATAAAGGACTTGTCCCAAGCTGTGTCTATGTGTTTTTTACCATTTTTTTTACCATTTTTTACACTTGTTCGGGTGAAATGGTAGGGGTACAATGTACCCCGTTACCAATTCACATGGGGGGCTGAGATCTGGGGGTCCCCTTTGTTAAAGGGGCTTCCAGATTTCCAATAAGCCCCCCGCCCCCAGACCCCCACAACCATTAGTTCAGGAAAGGGGGGCGCTTTCGTCCTCCCCTCTTTTCCTGCGGCCTGCCAGGTTGCCTGCCCGGATAAGGGTCTGGTATGGATTTTTGGGGGACTATTTTATTTTTTGGCACGGGGTTCCCCTTAAAATCCAGACTTGAAGGGGGACCCCTACGCCATTTAAAAAAAAATATTGGTGCAGGGTTCCCCTTAATATCCAAAACAGACCAGAAGGGTCTGGTATGGAATTTGGGGGGACCCGCTCGCATTTTTTTTACTTTGGTTTTGAAAAATGCGTCACTTTACATGCATACTATAGACACCCCCTTAGGTACGAAATTTAAAGGAATATTTCACTTTTACTGTTGCATTATTAAAATCACTGCTCCCCAAAAAACTGCAGTTTTTAAAACTTGTTTTGCATTGATACATGTCCCCTGGGGCAGGACCCAGGTCCCCAAACACTTTTTATGACAATAACTTGCATTTTTAAATTAACACTTTTGAATTTTCCCATAGACTTTTAAATGGTGTTTCGCGGCTTTCAACTTTGCCACGAACACCCCAAATTGTTCGCTATTCAGCGAACAGGTGAACAACCGCTTATTGCGATTTTTTTTACCAAAAATAGGTAGAAGAATACGTTTCGGCCTAAACTGAGGATTTTTTTTATATATATATGTTTTTGGGGGATATTTATTATAGCAAAAAGTAAAAAATATTGAATTTTTTTCAAAATTGTCACTCTATTTTTGTTTATAGCGCAAAAAAAAACTGCAGAGGTGATCAAATACCACCAAAAGAAAGCTCTGTTTGTGGGGAAAAAAGGACGCCAATTTTGTTTGGGAGCCACGTCGCACGACCGCGCAATTGTCTGTTAAAGCGACGCAGTGCCGAATCGCAAAACCTGGCCTGGGCATTTAGCAACAAAATGGTCCGGGGCTTAAGTGGTTAAACATCAGGCTCATCCCTAATCGCCACTTAATCACCTCTTAATCACCTCTCCTCAAGAGAGTAAATTCAGTTCAGCTAATCTTTCCTCAGAGCTGAGCTCCTCCATGCCTCTTATCCGTTTGGTTGCCTTTCTCTGGTTCTCTGATATCCTTTTTATTAACTAGATCCCCTAACTGAACTGCATATTCCAGTTGAGGTTTTACTAATGATTTGTACAAGGGCTGTCTCTCTCTCTCGCTGAAGTCTATACATCTTTTAATACTAGAAATTTTGCGAGCTTTAGCAACTGCAGCTTGGAATTGCATGCTATTTTTAATTCTATGATCTACCAGAACACCCAAATTCTTCTCTGCCATTGACTCTCTCAGTTGTACTCATCCTGGAATGTATGTTGCATGCATGTTTTTAGCCCATATGTGCATATCTTTTTGTATATAAACATTAAAGCTCATTTGCTACTTAGTTGTCCAATCAAATAGTTCATTATGGTTGGCTTGTAAGTTGGAGACAACATATAAGAATGTTACACTACTCATAGCCTGGTGTCACCTGAAAACATTAAAATTGTACTTTTAATCCCAAACACTATATCATTTATAAATAGGTTAAAACGTACATGTCTCAATGCTGATTCTTGGGGTACACCGCTAGTATCCTTGGCTCCTAAAGGAACCCCTTTCTTAAAAACAAAGTAAATAAACATATTATTAAAAATGTTTGCAAAGGGTAATATAAACACCTGGGAAGTGCTAATATTACCATTATTAGCTTAAGAAATAAAATTGTATCTTTAAAGTATAAAGGAACAGATAAAAAAAAAAAAAAAGAATGCTTCCACAAATACATCATGCACTCTGAGGGTACATGTTACACATTCAAAATAAAAGCAATGTTTGTGTGGCAAGCATCCATTAGGGGTGCTGCTCCATCTTTCCAGCCACCCCCCTATATGCAGTAGATAGATTCATGCATTGCATGAATCTATCCACGACCGCCACAGCTGCCCTATATTCATGTGTCTTGGGTCACCGTGTTTATGAATTACAGCGGCCAGGTGTTTTTTTTTAAGAACCTGATTAGAGCCAGAGGCTCTAATAGGCCTCAAAATAGGGTGGACTTGGGACGCAGAGCATTGTGTCTGGAGCCCACCCAGGCATGTTGCAACAGCGAATGAAGAATATGAGGCTGCTCTGTGCAAAACTGTTGTACAGAGCAGGTAAGTATAACATGTTTGTTATTTATTTATATTTTTTAAAACAACTTTAATATAACTTTAACTTATAATGGCACCCCTATGAACTGAAAAATGCGGTGCACTTTCCCACACATGGAAATGCACGTTGCCAAGGCTTCTTTAAAAAAAAAAAAACGTTCAGGGACCTTTTCCCCACATAAAAAAACCCAGGTAAAGCAGCCCTTTCTAATGAATGGGCTGATGTGTCCATGCAAACATTGCACGCATAACATCCAAGATGTAAATCTAGCCATACAGTGTAACAAGAATAAATTAACATTTTGACAAAACACTTTCAGGTGTACAAACATAATGTACTTAACAAATAAAAGGCTCATATGTCATTATCTTTAGTGTAAAAATGTCATACAGATGTTTCTAACTTTGGTCTGGGTATCTTGGCTTCAATGACTTCTGATCACAAAGTAGTCATGATAACTATATTAAAGCTTCAAGGAGTTACAACATAACACCAAATGCTTACAGCTGTTTTTTTCTTAAACACCACACACATACAGTATAAAGACAGTATACAGACACACACACAGAACATACACACAAAATTTTAAGATCTGTGTATGAGAAATAGCTTATTTGTATTCCTCTTTACTTGCTTAAAATGCTAGATATAACTAGCATCCTTCTTTTTTGTTCATTTGCATATGGTTACAACTTTATGTAAGCCAAAGTTGTCAGAGAAAAAGAAAGATGTTCAAAGTAAAAAATATAATTTACCTATTCCTAGGAGCATTTTTTAAATAATTATAAAATTTGTATTCTTCACATTAATAATCAGGTCGCCCTGTGTCAAATTAGAAGTAATTCTCTGGAGTATGGAATGATCTAGTTATATTTCACATTAAGTTCATAAGTTATAGCTATAGATATTTTAAAGCTAAAGTATAGCTAAACATTTTGTTGCATCAAGTCAAGTTGCTTCAAGTTAAGTATGGTTTAGCTTGTATAGTAAGGTTACATTCGTATTAAACCCAAAAAGAAACATGTGATATATTACACTAAATGTGGTGGTTGCATTGCTTGTTTTTTTTAAAGGTTTTTCCCTTTATTTTTACCTGGTAATCCAGCCAGTTACACTGAATTCCGTTCAAGCTGTCTTGCATACACACTGTCAGACCAAATTCTGACCGTCCAAAAGGCGGTGACGTAAAACACTACAACGAGCCGAGAAAAATTAAGTTCAATGCTTCCGAGCATGCGTCGACTTGATTTTGAGCATGCATGTTTTTTTTCTCTATCGAGTTCCACACAGACGATCGGAATTTCTATTTCTAAACAAAAAAAGTCAGATGGGGCCCACACACGTATTCCGTCAGACTTTTTTCATTGGAAATTCCGATCGTGTGTCCAAGACATTAGGGTGTCTCCACTCCACTGGAGAACCAACAGACACCTTTGGACAGCATCATTGTCAATCTGTGCAGTGGGTAGTGTTATGCCTTGTACACACGGTCAGACTTTTGACCGTGCAAAAGTCCACTGTGAGTCCGTCGGAAGTCAGATGGAAAGAAAGAGAACAGGTTCTCTATCTAAGGTCTGTCGGACTTCCAAAAAAAAAATTCTCTGAAAATCTGTCTGTGTGTACGAGGCATTAGATGTACTAGAAGATTTAGATGGACTAACAAATTAAAATGGAGTTCCACTTTTTGGAACCCCCCCCCCCTCCGGTGTCACATTTGGCACCTTTAAGGGGGAGGAGGGAGCAGATACCTGTGTAATACAGGTATTTGCTCCCACTTCCTGGCATAGACAACCGCGGTGATCACGGTGACCTACGCCACTTCCGGCGCCTACTCTGTCCTCCCCCTCTGTCTTCTGGGAGACATACAGGTCCCAGAAGACAGCAGGGACCAGTGAGGATGCGCAGCGTGACTCGTGCATGCGCAGTATGAAACCAGGAAGTGAAACCTCAAGGCTTTGCTTCCTGGTTCCCTTACCGAGGATGGCGGCGGCAGCCGCCGAGAGCCGACGGACAGATCGGCTTCAGCTGCCGACATCACCGGCGCCCTGGACAGGTAAGTGTCAATATATTAAAAGTCAGCAGCTGCAGTATTTGTAGCTGCTGACTTTTAATATTTATTTATTTTCGGCGGACCTTCGCTTTAATGTTGATCAGTAGCTAGCACTTTTTTTAAGCAGTTACAGCAAACAGATTTTTTTTCTTTTGGGATATAGGTTATACATAAAGGCCCAGATTCTCAAAGGCGTTACGCCGGGGCACCTTGATCTGCGCGGCGCAATTGAACAGATGCGCCGTCGTATCGGTGCGCCGTACCCACAGAACCAGGTACGCCAGAAATTAGTCTTGTTTCGATCGGCGCAACGTTTTTGCGCCGGCGTAGCGTAGGCGCACATTTACGCCGAGAACGCCCAGCGCTCCCATTGATTTCATAATCAAATATGCAAATGAGGGATATACGGAGATTCCCGAACGTACGACCGCCCGACGCAGGCTACGAGCGGTGCGCGTAAGCTGTTCGTCCGGTGTAAACTTGCCCCTCATAAAAGCAGGGGCAACTTTGCACCAGACGTGTGCAGGTCAGCTGGAGAGCAGCTTTAGCAGCATCCTTACGGACGAGCTCAGCAACCACACTTGCAGGACAAGACTTCTGTATGCCAACATGCCAGGGGCAGGCATGGTCATAGCACAACTAGTGTGCGCCCAGGCGCTTCGAATGAGAAGGAGAAGGAGGAGGGCACGGCAGCGTTTTTACCGAACGCCATTAGACGTCTTGGCCATCGGGGAAGCAGAGGTGTATCGCCTCTTCAGATTTAATACTCAAGCCATCCAGGAAATAACCACAATCCTGCAGGATGACCTTACAAGCCCAACACACCGCTCACATGCAGTGCAGCCACTGATCAAGGTCCTGGCAACACTCCACTTCCTGGCCACTGGATCTTTTCAGCGCACAAGTGGAGGTGTGGCTGGGATGTCACAAACCAGCATGAGCAGATGTGTGCACCAGGTTGTACCCGCAATCCTGAGACACATGTCCAACCAAATCGTCAGACCCACCCAGGAGGTCCAGCGGAATAAGGCAAGGGCAGATTTTGTCAGAATTGCAGGATTCCCACGCACCATCGGGGCCATTGATTGCACCCATGTGGCACTACAGCCCCCCCATGACACAGAGCACCTATTCCGCAATCGGAAGCACTGGCATTCTATCAATGTCCAGGTTATCGTGGATGCCCATGGCCTCATATGGCACGTCCGTGCCAAACACCCCGGATCCTGTCATGACAGCTTCATCTACCGCCAAAGCGACATCCCAATGGAGTTTGACCAGAACGTGTATGGGGACAGCTGGCTGGTTGGTGAGTGACATGGGTGTCAGGTATGACTGTCCCCCCCATGACGCAGACATTACGAGGGACACATGCATGACTAACCTCCTCCTGTCTTTTCTCTTCCAGGTGACTCGGCATATGCACTTGGACCTCATCTAATGACCCCATTCCGGAACCCACAAACCCCAGGAGAGGAAAACTACAATGCTGCACACATAAGTACCCGTGCAGTGGTGGAACGAACCTTTGGCCAAATGAAGTCCCGTTTCAGATGCCTGGATAAGTCTGGGGGGACCCTGTTGTATTCCCCAGACTTTGTGTGCCAGATCATCGGGGCATGTTGCATTCTGCACAACTTCGCAGTGAGAAAGGGCCTGGAGGTTGAACTACGTGATGACCTGAGCCCCCAACCCGACAATCCCCCCCTGCCTGAGGGTACCCCGTCTGCTGAGGGATCAGCAATCAGGAGATGCCTCGTTGAACGTCTCTTTGAACGTTAAACACACACATGAAAAATGGCACAATGTGAATGCACACGTTCACACCACTGTGGTCCCTAGCACACACCCCCCACATGCACATCGAATTGGATTAGACCCAATCAAACCACATTGTTTTAGGGAGCAGTAACGCCGCGCCAAGGCTCCAATTATGTTACTGTACATTCATACACCTTTCACACGGCAGAGGGTGACACCCCTTTGCTGGCAGGAGTGTCAACCCCCCCCCCCATTCTCACACCAGTCACACTATTCTGCACGCCTCACCGTGTGCATTTGTCAACACTAACTTAAAAAACTCTTTACCAGAGCAATACTTAGAAAAATAAATAAAAAAACTCTTTACCAGAGCAATACTTAGAAAAATAAATAAAAAAACTCTTTACCCAAGCAATAATCATCACGAAAAACTAATTGGCCTGCCTTCGGCCACGGCCCCGGCCCCGGCTCCTCAACTGCCTGGTTGAGGGGGGGGGGGGGGGTTGCATCAGGCAGAGGAGCATCCACCGGGGCTGGAGGCCTGCCCTCTAATGCCACCGCTATCCTCCTCAGGAGGTTATTGGTCTCGGTTTGAACACCAACAGTGGCAGCTGTGTGCCCCTGGACGGACTCATTTAGGGTCTGCACCTCTTTCACCAGGCTTGCTGTGGTGGTTTCGAGATCCCGCAAACATGTGATAATTGCAGTGGTGTTGCCTGCAATGTCCTGAATCACATCGGTGACATGTCCCCTCTCCCCTAGGCTGTCAGCCACTCGAGTGAAGTCCTGGCCCATCGCACCCATAAGGCGGGTCTGGTCTTCCTGCGCAGTGGTCAGGGTCACAGACAGCAACTCGGGTACCCCCCTGGTTCTCGGCGTTGACCTCCTTGGTCCACGAGAGGCTTCAGGCCTGGCATAGGGTGAGGGATTAGATGGAGGGGGTGGGTTGGGGATGGAGACAGAGGGAGTGGCTGGGTTGGAGATTGAGTCCGAGGATATGGAGGATCGTGGGCTTGAGGTCCGGGATGGACCAGCCAAGCTTCCCAAATCCTCCATGAAAAGGGACAGTGACACCTCCTCCCCCAAATGCTCCACATCCTGCAGAACCTCCTCAATGGAGGCGTGGCCACCACTCTCCTCCACCAATGCCGCTTGCCTTCCCTGGGGGTCAGGGGCATCTTCATCAGATGAAGATGGTGTGGGACGGGCAGGGACATCAGCATCAGGGGATGGTGTGGGACGGGCAGGGGCATCAGCATCAGGGGATGGTGTGGGACGGGCAGGGACATCATCATCAGGGGATGGTGTGGGACGGGCAGGGGCACGAGACGGGCCAGCTTAATCCTGGACACCTGTGGATGACACAAAACATTCACATGTTGGTGGACCCACAAACTTGTCACATATTCCCTACCTCCCCCCACACACATGCTACACACCAGATAGTTGAAATAAACACTTACCTGTCCTCAAGGGCGGATGAACAGAATCATAGCCCGGCATTCCCTCAACTTGAACCCTGGTAAGGCACCGGGCAACTACCTCCTCATCTGGTGTCAGACGGATCCTTGAGGCAGGTCCCCCACCAGTGCCCCTGGCATGCCTCGCCATGAGGGCCATCTTGTCCTTGACCCTCCTCCTAAGATCATTAATTTTTTTGCCTATATGATGGGGCCTCCTCGCCTCATTGCCCACAGCATTCACTTGATCCGTTATCCTCTGCAGGATCTCATCCCTTCGCCCCTTGCTTGTGGTTTTACTCCTGGACCCATGGAGGCGGTCATAGTGCCTCTCCATGCCTGCGAGAATGATGGCCCTCTCATCATGAGAGAAATTCTTTTTCCTTCTCCTTGTACGCTCAGCAGACATGGCAAAGCACTGCAAAAGTAAGCTCACCACCAACAGTAAACTAACAGGTGTACTTTTGCACATGATGGGCGCATGTCTGGGCGTATTTATGCACTTGTTTGGAGCAACTCGCCAATCGCGTTGTGCACATGCGCATAGGGGCGGGGGACACCCGGTCACGTGACGGCGCATGCGCCGTCCGTTCAGACCATCATTTGCATAAGGTCACGGTTCATTTAAATGTATCACGCCCACTTCCTTCCTACTTTCACTTACGTCCACATACGCCCACGAATTTGCACTACGCCGGCGCAAATTTGAACGCCGGTGCTTCGGGAATACGGAGCTTACCTCTCTAAGTTAGGAAGGCGTAGCGCATCTTGGATGCGCTACGACCGCATAAGGATGCGCCGATGTACGAGAATCTGGGCCAAAGGTTTTACATTTGACCATGAATCTGGTAAAACCTAACAATGCTGCTTTTCAAAGGTGTCTGCTTTACTACTTCATCCGAAAAGGCAGACACCCTAAGACAAGTATGTTACTGGCAGGATCAGGTGAAGTAAAGGGGGAAAAAGCCTAAAAATAGAAAACTAATGTAGCCACAAAATCTAAGGATTGGTAAGCTGCAATAAATTACATTTATTTTTTGGGGGTTTAACACCACTTTTATTTGACAGGCCCCAACCTGGTCACACTTTTTGTTTAAAGCTGAACTTCATGCAAAAAGTTAAATACAAATTTGAAATACACATATAAGACTGTTCTACCTATTTTTTATTTCTGTCCTGCTAGTACTGATATTTGCAAAGGTCTGCCAGATGAGATAGCACAGCCAGTCTTGCAGGGCAACCACCCTGCACCCAGTCTTTAAATGTTCCCTGTCAGCCTGTGACTGCAGGAGACCCAGTTGGTTCAAAGTCCTGCCCCTTCCTATCCCAGTCTGAGTGCTGCTCTGCAGGGGATTGCAAGAGCCTGAAATCAAAGTTCAGGTATTTATACTAGGTAATAGAGATTGGGCCCGAAAGACCCGATTTTCTGGTTTTCGCCAGAACTCTTGAACTTTCCGAAAATTCGGAACCAAATAATGAACCCCATTGAAGTCTATGGGATCCGAACTGGAAAAATCTAAAGTGCTCATTTTGCAGGCTTAGATGCAAGTTATTGGGCATACAAAGGGTATGGAGATCCGGGTACTGCCCTCGAGGACATGTATCAATGAAAACAAAGTTTGTAAAAAACATAATTTTTAAATGAGCAGTGATTTACTGATGCTTAAAGTGAAATAATAAAAATGAAAAATTACTTTAAATATAGTGACTGGGGGGTCCCCTTAGACTGCCTGTAAATTTGGCACACCTGTAGCGTGTATAAAACCTGCTGCAGAAAAAGTGACTTTTTTTAAGCCAATGAAAATACATTTTCCCTGCAAGCTTTCTTTATTTTATAAACAACGGCTTGGGGAGCCAGTCTGTATAATGAAGCCACAATTTAGTGCACTCGGAACAAGGCTTTGGGAGTTGGGGGTCCCTTCACACTGTAACCGTTTAGAGGTTCACCATCCTTGCATCCTTTATCAGCAGCCATTTGTGTGAGGGAAAAAAAGCAGAGCTGGCCTGAGTCGTTGTGCCATACTGACACAGGTACTCGTTGACGGCTCTCTGTTGCATGTGCAGCATTATATAGTTACATAGTAGGCGTGGTTGAAAAAAGACACATGTCCATCAAGTCCAACCTACGTGTGTGATTTTATGTCAGTGTTACATTGTATATCCCTATATGTTGTGGTCATTCAGGTGACTATCTAATAGTTTTTTGAAATTATCGTTGCTCCCTGCTAAAACCACTGCCTGTGGAAAATAATTCCACATCCTAACCGCTATTACAGTAAAGAACCCTCTACGCAGTTTAAGGTTAAACCGCTTCTCTTCCAATTTTAGTGAATGCCCGCGTGTCTAATTAAATTCTCTTTCACGAAAATCTTTATCCCTATTGTGGGGTCACCAGTACGGTATGTGTACATCAAAATCATATCCTCTCTCAAGCGTCTCCTCTCCAGAGAGAACAAGTTCAGTGCTCGTAACCTTTCCTCATAACTAAGCTCCTCCAGTCCCTTTATTAGTTTTGTTGCCCTTCTCTGGACTCCCTCCATTTCCAGCACATCCTTCCTGAGGACTGGTGCCCAGAATTGGACAGCATACTCCAGGTTCGGCTGCACCAGAGTCTTGTAGAATGGGAGAATTATCATTTTATCTCTAGAGTTAATCCCCTTCTTAATGGATGCCAATATTCTGTTTGCTTTGCTTGCAGCAACTTGCCATTGCTAAGCCTGCCAGATCCTTTTTCCATCCTAGATTCCCCCAGAGGTTCTCCCCCTAGTGAGTAGATTGGATTTATATTTTCGCCACCTAAATGCATTATTTTACATTCTTCTACACTAAACCTCATTTGCCATGTAGTTGCCCACCCCATTATTTTTTTCAGATCTTCTTGAAAGGTTCCCACCTCCTGCGGAGAAGTTATTGCCCTGCTTAGCTTAGAATCATCCGCAAATACAGAGATTGAGCTGTTTATTCCATCCTCCAGGTCATTTACAAATAAATTAAATAGGATTGATCCCAGGACAGAATCCTGGGGGACCCCACTTTCCACCCCGGACCATTCTCAGTACTCCCCATTTATCACTATCCTCTGAACTCACCCCTGTAGCCAGTTTTCAATCCATGTACTCACCCTATGGTCCATGACAATAGACCTTACTTTGTACAGTAAACGTTTATGGGGAACTGTATCAAATGTTTTTGCAAAATCCAGATACACCACAGGGCCTTCCTGTATCTAGATGACAGCTCACAATGACAGATTTTTACAAAATTGCCAGATTCCCACGCACTGTGGGGGACATTGATTGCACACATGTGGCACTACAGCCCCCCCATGAGACAGAGCACATGTACCGCAATCGGAAGCATTGGCATTCAATCAATGTCCAGGTGATAGCCGATGCCCAATACCTCATATGGCACGTCCGTGCCAAACACCCAGGATCCAGCCATGACAGCTTCATATACCGTCAAAGCGACATCCCAAGACAATTTGAACAGAACATGTATGGGGACAGCTGGCTGCTTGGTGAGTGACATGGGTGTCAGGTATGACTGGCCCCCCCCCATGATGCAGACATCACGAGGGGCACATGCATGACTAACATCCTCCTGTCTTTTCGCTTCCAGTTGACTCTGCATATGCACTTGGACCCCATCTCATGACTCCATTCCGGAACCCCCAAACCCCAGGAGAGGAAAACTACAATGCTGCACACATACGTACCCGTGGAGTGGTGAAACCAGACATTCCCGCCCTAACCCAGGGTACCCCCTCTTCTGAGGGAAGAGCAGTCCGGAGACGCCTCGCAGAAGGCATCTTTGCACAGTAAACACACACATTAAACATGGCACAGAGAATGCATGCATGCACACCACTGTGGTCCCTAGCACACACACCCCACATCCTAATCGAATTGGATTAGACCCAAGTAAACCACATGGTATTAGGGAGCAGCAACGCCACGCCAAGGCTCCAATTATGTCACTGTGCATTCACACACCATTCACATGGACCTGGGATCACTTCTCCCTGGTCCTGGGGATCCCTACTCCACCGAAAATGAGGGTGATACCCTTTTTCAACAGGAATGTCACCCCCACATTCATACATCATTCACACATAAAACAAATCATAATCACAGTAAAAAACAAAACCAAAAAAAAAAAAGGAACTCAAAAGCACATCCCTAACGACGGCGTGAGCTACGCCTGGGCCGGCCACAGCCCCTCAGGGGAGACTCATGGGGGGGAGCAGGGGAAGGAGGAGCCTCCCCTGGGCTCTGCCCACCTGCTGGCCTGCCCTCCAAGGCCACAGCTATCCTGTTCAGGCCCACAGTGAGGGCTGCCGTATTGGCCTGGACAGCCTGGGTATTGTCGTTGACAGCCTGGGTCAGGGCACTCACCTCCAGGGCCACGCCTGCTGTGGCGGACTGCAGGTCGCAAAAGCACGTTATTACCGCCAATGAGTTTGTGCTCACATCACTGAGCGACTCCTTAATGGAGACCAGGCTGTCCTCCATCTGGGCCAAAGTCCGGGTGACCTGACCCAGATGTTGGGTCTGACGGGCCTGGTCCCTCTGCAGATTTGAAGGCAGGAACTCGGCCACCCCCCTGGTCTTCTGGGTGGCCTTCCTGCCTGCAGATGGGGCTTGTGGCCTGGGAGGAGGGGAGCCCCCTGGGGGGGGAGCCATGTTGGGGGAGGAGTGGGAGGGGCTACCCCTGATGGAGGCCTGACTGCCTCCAGATGAGGCTTGTGGCCTGGGAGGAGGGGTGCCCCCTGGGGGGGAGCCATGTTGGGGGAGGAGTGGGAGGGGCTACCCCTGATGGAGGCCTGACTGCTGGCAGCCACAGGGGCAGCCACAGGGGGAGCCACAAGGGGATCCTCCTGCAAACACAGCAGAATTTCCCTGGCAAGGTCCATCCGATCATCCACAACCCCCCCTCATCCTCCTCCCCCTCAACCTCCTCATGAGGTGAGGTGTGTCCACTCCCCTGCCCTGGGGACTCCTGGTTTTCTTGGGGCTCTTCAGCAGCCTGAAGTCCGGGGGATGGAGCAGACTGGCCTGATGGCCCAGCAACCTCCTGGCCATCTGTGGATGACACAAAACATACACAGGTTGGAGGATCCACACACTTGGCACATATTCCCTTCCCCCCCACACATGCTACTCGCCAGATAGAAAAAAAAACAACTTACCTGTCCTCACGCCCTCCTCGGAGTCAAAGCCAGGCAGGCCCACCACTTGCTGGCTGTGGAAGCACTGGGCCACCGCACGCTCCTCCTCTGTCCACCTGACGGTGCAGTGGTCCTCCTCCAGTGCCCCTGGCATGGGCAGTTACCTTGGCCAGCTTCTCACGGACCAGGCTCCTCAGGTCATTGATCTTCTTAGAGATCCCACTGGGGGTCCTCGTCTCCCCCCCCTCCGCATTGATCTCATCCGTAATCTGCTGGATGATCGCCTTCTTCCTGGCCGGGGGGATGTCCCGGCTCTCAGGGCCATGCAAATATCGCCCAAATCGGGTGATGGCCCTTTCAAGTATGTGCTTCTCACGCACCGAGAAGTTCAGCTTTCTTCTCTTTGGTGCCATATCACCCAACACTCAAAAAAACACAAAAACACACAGAACAAACAAGACACAAAAAGACACAGAACAAACAAACACAAAAATCAGACAGCAAAAACCAGACACCAAAATCAAACAACACAAGCAGACAGCTAATACAAATTAAAAAAAACACACAGAAAAAACAAACACAAAAAACACTCAGAAAAAAAACACAGCTACTAAAACTTCCTACTACAATAAATCTTTAATCTAACACTACTACACTAACCAACAAACACCAACAGACAACAGAACAAAAGCACCTTGCTTTAGGAAGGGGAACACATGGATGTACTTTTGCAATGGAAGGGCGTTTGTCTGGGGCTATTTATACACAGGGCGTATCTCACTAAGTATTCTTGGCCTATTTCCTCTCTCACTGATTGCGCCGGGCCGAGTTCTGAGCATGCCCAGTGAGGTGCATATTCATGCACGCATGCGCAGTACGGCCGGCCCTTCATTTGCATGGGGTCACGGCTCATTTCAATGGAGCATGCCCACTTCCTTCCCACTTGCAATTACCCCGCCTTACGCCTCGGTATTTACATTACGCTGGCGCACATTTGGGCACAAATACTCTGTGGATACGGCACTTACGTCACAAAATTGAGCCAACGTAACTGACATGCGTTACGCCAAACTAAATATGCGCCGCTCTACGTGAATCTGGGCCTGTGTTGGTAAAAGGCAAGTCTATGTCCTTCTAATTATGGCATGAATCTGCTACACATAAAATGCTTCAGTCACCACCGTGATTCCACAGCACACTTCACTCTTCTGTGAAAGCCCACTACCACTAAATGCAAGCAGCTTACCAGATAAACTGCAATAAACAGCAATCGGCTGTGACCCAGCCGCGGCCTTTGGGGAGAGATCCCACTCCCTGGATCCAGATCTGCACCCTTTGCTCCCGCAGACGTGACAGAACACACCGTCTGGTCATACACAAAGATAGCAAGATATAGTGTAATTCCGTAGGATGTTTTATTAAAACCAAAAATTAAGAGATGTACTCACATTTTAAACAGTAAAATCGAGGGTTTTAAAATAAGTTTGTTGCCGGCCGGCGAACACAAAGCGGAGCCCTTCCTCCTGAACGCGATGCCGTCACCGCACGTCCTCCCAGACGCGTTTCGTCATTGGACGTTGTCACTGGGTTTAGAACTGTCCTTGCAAAAAATTAGATTACTATAAGAAAAAAGTAATTTAAGACTGCTTGCGGCTTTAATGTAATGTTTGGTCCCTGCAATATGGATGAAAATCACTGAGAAAAATAGCATGGGTTTCCCCGTCCCCCTCTTCCCAGGTCTTAACAAGCCCCTTTGGCCCTATATACTTTGAATAGCAGTATACAGGCGGTGCAAACAAAACAGGGACTGTAGGTTTGTTGTTAAGTAGAATCTGTTTGTAATTTTCAACTGGTACTTCTTTAAAGTGTAGCTTCAGCCATAAAAAAAATGTTAAGCTTTTCTGAAAACATAGAGAAGGATTATCACCCCTGTAACATTTGTTTTGCTGTCTGTGTGCATCTGTTCAGAAGATTGCACCTCTCTTTTTGTCCCAATGACAAAAGATTTTTTGAAAAAATGTTTTTTTGGTGAAACAAGGATTGGTGATAAAGCATCAGTGGACAGGAGACACCTTTTACAGAAGAGAATTTCCCTTCCTAGGGGTAGATTTCCTCTCACTTCCTGTTGTCTCCTCCCGTTTGCAAGTAGGAGTCGTTTGTAAGTTGGATGTTTGAAAATAGGGGCCTGCCGTATATACTCTGCAGAAATTTGGGCCCTAGGTGTTGGTGTTGCCACAACACTGTAAGCCCTCACAGGATGTCTTGGTGGGCGCTGGAACGCCCTGCTGTGAAATATTAGATAATAATAGATCAAGAATTGTAATTACACGCCCCTGTTGAACAGGGGCAGAAAAATTGGGCCTCAGGTACCGGTGCTGGTGCCACAACACTGCAACCCCTCACAGATACTCTAGTTGGAGCACAGCAATGAGCCCGCTGCAAAGCATTGCATCAAAAATTGTAATTACACGCCCCTGTTAAACAGGGGCAGAAAATTGGGCCTTAGGCACTGGTGCTGGTGCCACAAGACTGCAACCCCTGACAGATACTCTAGTTGGAGCACAGTAATGAGCCCGCTGCAAAGCATTGCATCAAAAATTGTTATTACACACCCCTGTTTAACAGGGGCAGAAAAATTGGGCCTTATGGAACTGCTGGCAGTGCCACAACACTGCAACCCCTCACAGATACTGTAATTGGAGTGCAGCAAAGAGCCTCATGCAAAGTATTGCATCAAAAATTGTTATTACACGCCCCTGTTTAACAGGGGCAGAAAAATTGGGCCTTAGGTACTGGTGGCGGTGCCACAACACTGCAACCCCTCACAGATACTCTAGTTGGAGCGTAGCAAAGAGCCTCATGCAAAGTATTGCATCAAAAATTGTTATTACACGCCCCTGTTTAACAGGGGCAGAAAAATTGGGCCTTATGGAAATGCTGGCGGTGCCACAACACTGCAACCCCTCACAGATACTATAATTGGAGCGCAGCAAAGAGCCTCATGCAAAGTATTGCATCAAAAATTGTTATTACACGCCCCTGTTTAACAGGGGCAGAAAAATTGGGCCTTAGGCACTGCTGGCGGTGCCACAACACTGCAACCCCCCACAGATACTGTAATTGGAGTGCAGAAAAGAGTCACATGCAAAGTATTGCATCAAAAATTGTTATTATACGCCACTGATAAACAGGGGCAGAAAAATTGGGCCTTAGGCACTGGTGGCGGTGCCCAGAACCAACAATGTTCTTACTAGCTATCAGCAAGATCATTGAGGAGGAAAAG
The DNA here is from genome assembly GCF_905171775.1 of Rana temporaria. Lineage (NCBI taxonomy): Eukaryota > Metazoa > Chordata > Amphibia > Anura > Ranidae > Rana > Rana temporaria. The sequence continues at coordinate 340,475,128 of NC_053492.1, read as the reverse complement.
GATATTCAGTCAGTATAACAGGACAGTCACTCAGCATCAGTGAAGAAAAGTATACCGCTCTAAAAACAATCAATCCCCATTGCTTCCGTCCTAACAAACCAAGAGGGTGTTGGCTGTGCTCAATTACCATGAGATGAAAGAAAAATCCTGGATCGCCGCACTCCTCAAAAAACGATGTCTTTATTCAAAACATGAAAAAACAACAAAAATTCAAATGAAAAAAACAGCCAAAATTCATGCAGTCAACCAAGAAGTGGATTAGGAAAAAAGAGCTGACATGTTTCGCATCCTGTGATGCTTACTCGTAGCTTATTCAGTCAGATATTCAGTCAGCATAACAGGACAGTCACTCAGCATCAGCATAGGCAGTCTCCAGGGATCTGACATTTCAAAAAAATTATTCAGTTACATCAGCATCAGGTGCTTGGTAGCTGGTGTTGATCCAAGCCTGATTCATTTTTATGAAGGTCAGTCGATCGACGGAGTCGGTGGAGAGGCGCACCCTGTGATCGGTCACAAAGCCTCCAGCAGCACTGAATGTGCGTTCTGAAAGAACACTGGATGCAGGACAAGCCAGTAGCTCAATTGCGTACTGTGCAAGCTCTGGCCAGTGATCCATCCTCAAGACCCAGTAAGCCAGAGGATTTTCGGTGGGGAAGGTGTCCAAGTCTGATCTTGCCCCTAGGTATTCCCTGCACCATGTAAACCAGACGCTGGCGATGGTTGCTGGAAGCAGCCATACCTTGGGGCTGCGGACTAAAAAATTGTCTGAACGCATGGGTCAGACGTTCACCTTCTTCACCGCTCCTTCTGTGACTCACCAAAGCCTCAGCAACACGTTGTCCAGGACCAGGATTTGGTAATCCCCCATCTCCATGCTGCTGATACAATCCTCCTCCTCCTCCTCCTCTTCTTGTGTGCTAGGCGGGCAAGCAGGACCACTGTCTGGATAAAGGGGGCCTTGAGAGGTAAGAAAGTCCTCCTCTTCCTCCCTCTGTTCTGCCTCAAGGGCCCTGTCCATTATTCCACGTAGCGTGTGCTCCAACATGTGAATAAGAGGGACAGTCTCACTGATGCATGCACTGTCACTGCTTACCATCCTCGTGGCCTCCTCAAATGGTGACAGGACAGTGCATGCATCCCTGATCAAGACCCACTGGCGTGGGGGGAAAAAAACAAGCTCCCTGACCCAGTTCTGCTGCCATATTGGCACAGGTACTCATTGATGGCCCTCTGCTGCGTGTGCAGCCGCTGCAGCATTGCCAATGTAGAGTTCCATCTGGTGGGCATGTCACAGATTAGGCCGTTCTTGGGCAGGTTGTATTCCCTTTGGAGGTCTGGCAGCTGAGCACTGGCATTATATGACCTTCGGAAATGCACACAGACTTTCCTGGCCTGCTTCAGGACATCCTCTAAGCCCGGGTACCTGCCCAAGAACCGCTGCACCACCAAATTCAGAACATGAGCAAAACATGGAACATGGGTTAGTTGTCCCTGTCGCAGGGCAGAGAGGAGGCTGGTGCCATTGTCGCTAACCACCATTCCTGGCTTAAGCTGGTGTGGCGTCAACCACCTCTGAGCCTGCCCCTGCAGAGCTGACAGAACCTCTGCCCCAGTGTGGCTCCTGTCTCCCAAGCACACCAGCTCTAGCACCGCATGGCATCTCTTTGCCTGCATTCCTACGTAGCCCCTCCTACGCCTACAGAGCACCGCTGGTTCCGAGGACACATCAGCACAGGAAGAGGCCACAGAGGAAGAAGAAGAGGAAGGGGTGGAGGAGAGAGGTGTGTCACAACCAGTAGTAGTGTTTTGGAGGCGTGGTGGGGGAACAACCTCCAACACTACTGTACCTTGCCCTGCGTCCTTCCCAGCTGCCAGCAGAGTCACCCAATGGTAACGTCCCTGTCCATGCCTGTTGGACCATGAGTCAGTGGTAATATGCACCTTACCACTGACCGCCCTGTCCAGCGAGGCATGGACATTGCCTTCCACATGGCAGTAGAGAGCCGGAATCGCCTTCCGTGAGAAAAAGTGGAGTTTGGAAACTTTCCACTGAGGTACCGCACATTCCACAAACTCACAGAAGGAGGCAGAATCTACCAACTGAAAAGACAGCAGTTGAAGTGCTAGCAAATTCGCTAAGCTAGCATTCAACCGCTGGGCATGTGGATGGCTGGGAGAGTACTTCTTTTGGTGCTGCAGCAGCTGGGGCAGGGAAATTTGTCTGGTACAATCTGCCATCGGTGTACCGCTAGTAGATTGCCCGCATGTACTACTAGGTTGTGACACACCTAATTCTACACCTTTAGTCCTATCAGTACAGGCTTCAGAGAGGACTGATGGTATAGTGGGGTTGGAGATCCCAGCTGAAGAGGGGCAAGGGGAGGTCCGCTTTGTTTTTTGGTGTGGGTCTTTCAGGTATGCTTGCCAACGAACTTCGTGGCAGGTCGACATATGTCTGGTCAAGCATGTGGTGCCCAAGCGGGTGATGTTTTGGCCACGCTAGATACGCTTGAGACATATGTTGCAAATAGCAACGTTGCGATCTGATGCACATGTCTCAAAAAAGGCCCACACCAAAGAACTTTTGCAGTAACGCTGAGACACAGCAGCACCCTGCACAGGCATAGCTCTGCGATGTAATACAGTTGGTGTGCTGCCCTTAAGCTGGCCCCTGGAGGGCATACTGCCTCTTTGGAGATGTGCATGTACCACCTCCTCCTCCTCCTCCTCTCTCCTATCAGGCACCCACTTACAGTCAGTGACCTAATCATCCCCTCCCTTCTCATCACTGTCGAAAACCTGGCAGTATGCTGCAGCTGGGGGAACATGACTGCCAGATTGAAGAATAAAGGGGTAGTGCTGCGCTATTAATGGGGAATGGAGTAACGTGCAAAGGAAGTGTGGCAAATCCTTATATGTGGAAAACAATATACTCTGACTAGTGATCATAAGTAACAATAATAAAGAATGGTAGTGGTAAATTCTAATAAGTAAATAACATCAAAATAAATGTGCTACAATGCAGCCAAGGCTAGCTGCCAAAATGTGAAGTATTACAAAGTGACAGTGCAAGTGTCATATAAAGTAGTAAAAAATGTACTGATACACAATAGGGTGTACAACGTGCCAAGTATAACACACAACGGTGATTGTAATAGACTAGATTAAATGTCCATGCAGCAGATAATTGTAAACGGAACAACAGGCAAAGTCCAAAGTAAAAGTGCTGGTGTGGATACCAAAGTGACGTGAAGAAAGGTTGATTTCAGGTGTTTTCTTCAGAAAAAGTAAGGATGTCCCCTTACCTTACTGCTGTAAGGTAACAGCATAAAGACCCAGGTACACTTTTCTGGTCATGTCCACATACGCTATCATCAAAATGGGCTGTAATGGGAAGGGTAGATCCCTCTCGATAGTCGCATCCAAACAGGGAGAGTGACTCGCATCCAGGGAGATAAAAAGTGCCAATAGTGTAGTATCGTTTAAAAAAAGGAGTTTATATAAACAAAATAAAACACTGAGTACTCACATTGTTGTGATAAAAAACAGGCATATAAAAACAGGGCGTTCGCCGACGTCACCTCCGGTACCTCTAGGTGGACTCTTTGTCTTTTTCTTCATTTGTTCCTGGTTTGATACACCATCCAGTGCAGCAGCTGTACCCCTTCTCTCTCCCCCTTCCCCCACTCTCGTGGTAAGCGCGGTAATACTCACAACATCATTACTGCCAGATTGCTGTCCTTCCTGGGCACCCCCTCTCTCTGGGCTCACATTACTATCTTCCTCTATCTGTGTTCCATCATTGGAGCCTTCAAAACCCTGCACATCTTGATGCAGCATGTACCCAACACTGTGTTCAAACAGTTCGGGGGACTCCTCAGGAGGACATGGTGGGACTAGGGAAGGAGTAAGTAATGCCAGTGAGCAGAGGGAAGAGGATGCCTTGGCAGGTACTTTGCCAGACAAAGTAAGCTAAGCCTGGATGAGAGAGGATGAGGAGGATGAGGACGGCTTGGTCATCCACTCTACCAATTTGTCTGTATGTTGAGGCTCAACACGGCCAGCTCCCGAAAGCAAGGACGAGCGTGTCCAACGGCCACGTGCTGAAGAGGTTGCACCGTGTCAAACACCAGCACTGTTGCCTCTAGACGTAGAGCCTGCTTGCCCTCGTGACTTTTTGCCTCACCTTGTTGCCCTTTCAGACATTATAATGGCCTGCAGAGGACAAAGTCAGTACACACACCTCGTAGCTTTAGGTGCAAACTGCAGAGGACACGTGCAGTACACACCAATAGGGATGAGCTTTGAGTTCGAGTCGAACTCATGTTCGACTCGAACATTGCCTGTTCGCCTGTTCGGCGAACAACGAACAATTTGGGGTGTTCGCGGCAAATTCGAAAAGCCGCGAAACACCCTATTAAGGTCTATGGGACTAATTTTAAAGGCTAATATGCAAGTTATTGTCCTAAAAAGTGTTTGGGGACCTGGGTCCTGCCCCAGGGGACATGAATCAATGCAAAAAAAGTTTTAAAATAGGACGTTTTTTCGGGAGCAGTGAATTTAATAATGCTAAAAGTGAAACAATAAAAGTGAAATATTACTTTACATTTCGTACCTAGGGGGTGTGTAAAGTTAGCATGTGAAATATCGCATGTTTCCCGTACATAGAACTGTCCCTACACAAAGTGTCATTTCTGAAAGGAAAAAAAGGCATTTAAAACCGGACTTGCGGCTATAATGAATTGTCGGCTCCGGCAATTCATAGGCCCCGTACACACAAGAGGATCTATCCGCTGGAATTGATCTGCGGATCAGTTCCAGCGGATAGATCCGCTGGTGTGTACATCCCAGCGGATCTTTTTCCGCGGATTTTTTTCGGGCCGACCGAATTCCAGCAGATAAAAATTTCTTAGCATGCTAAGAAATCTATCCGCTGGAATCGGCTTCAGCGGATCGATCCGGTGGTCTGTACAGACTCACCGGATCGATCCGTCCGATTCCGTCCGATTCCCTCCCTCGTAATGATTCGACGCATGCGTGGGTATCCTTATATGATAGCGTCGCGCACGTCGCCGCGTCATCATCGCGGCGACGGCGCGACACGTCATCGATGGGATTTCGGCGCGGATTTCGATCCGATGGTGAGTACACTCCATCGGATCCAAATCCGCGGAAATCTTTGAGAGGATTTATCCGCGGATACGGTCCGGCGGACCGTATCCGCGGATCAATCCTCTCGTCTGTACCCGGCATCAGGGAATTCATTCATTAAAAAAAAAAAAAAAGGTGGGGGTCCCCCCAAATTCAATTACCAGGCCCTTCAGGTCTGGTATGGATATTAAGGGGAACCCCGCCGTCAATTTAAAAAAGAAATGGTGTGGGGTTTCCTCCAAATATCCATTCCAGACCCTTCAGGTCTGGTGTGGATTTTAAGGGGAACTCCACCCCAATTTTTTTTTAAAAATGGCGTGGAGTTCCCCCAAAAATCCACACCAGACCCCTTATCTGAGCTTGTTAACATGGCCAGGCGCAGAAAAGAGGGGGGCAGAGTGCCCGGTGGTTGTGGGGGGTATGCGGGCGGGGGGCTTATCAGAATCTGGAAGACCCCTTTAACAAAGGGGACCCCATGATCCTGGCCCCCCCTATGTGAATTGGTAATGGGATACATTGTACCCCTACCATTTCACGAAGGAAGTGTAAATAATTGTAAAAAACACACACACACCGTAGAAAAAAGTCCTTTATTAATAAAAAAAAAAGATTAAAAATCCAGCGGTGGTAATCCACTCGGTCCCGGCTCCCTGCTCCAACGTTGTCTGTATCCAGCGATGGGTGATCTCCTCTCTGGTCCAGCAATGAGAAGATCGTCCGGGATCCAGAGCACCATCGCCGACCTTCTCTCTCTGCCGGACACCGCCCGGCGAATGAGTGGCTGTGAGGCGGAGCCACTGTCATGTGACCCCGTCCCCCTCTGATGCACACTCTGCTACTTCACTGGGGAAGTCCAGGCTTCCCCCTTGCGTCAGAGGGGGCAGGGTCATGTGACGGTGGCCCCGCCTCACATATATAGGAAATGTCAAAGCTCCAGGCGCGTCATTCGCTGGGCTGTGTCCGGTGGAGAGAGGAGGCGGGCGATGCTGCGCTCTGGATCCCGGACGATCTTCTCCTCACTGGACCGGAGAGGAGATCACCCGTCGCTGGATACCGACAACGTTGGAGCAGGCAGCGGGGACCGAGTGGATTACCATCGCTGGATTTTTTCTCTTTTTTTTTATTAATAAAGGACTTTTTTCTACGGTGTGTGTGTGTTTTTTACAATTATTTACACTTCCTTTGTGAAATGGTAGGGGTACAATGTACTCCATTACCAATTCACATAGGGGGGGCCAGGATCTGGGGGTCCTCTTTGTTAAAGGGGTCTTCCAGATTCTGATAAGCCATGAGGACATGTGGCCTGGTACGGTTCGGGAGAGGGGGGCCGCACTCTGTCCCCCCCTCTTTTCTGCGGCCGGCCAAGTTAACATGCTCGGATAAGGGGACTGGTGTGGATTTTTGGGGGAACTCCACGCCATTTTTTAAAAAAAAATTGGGGTGGCGTTCCCCTTAAAATCCATACCAGACCTGAAGGGCCTAGTAATTGAATTTGGGGGGACCCCCACGCTATATATTTTTTTTTTATGAATGAATCCTCTCTGAATTGCCAGGAGCCGACAATTCATTATAGCCGCAAGTCCGGTTTTAAAAGACTTTTTTTCTTTCAGAAATTACACTTTGGGCCAGATTCACAGAAGAGATACGACGGCGTATCTCCTGATACGCCGTCGTATCTCTGAGAGTATCTATGCGACTGATTCTTAGAATCAGTTACGCATAGATATCCCTTAGATCCCTTAGATCTGACAGGCGTATGCAATTTTTTTTCCCGCCGCTAGGTGTGGCCTCGTCGTTTTCCCCGTCTTCTATGCAAATTAGCTATTTATGCCGATTCCCGAACGTACGCGTGGACGACGCAGTGAATTTATGACGTTTCCGTAAGCGTAAACTTGCCCCTGCTATATGAGGGGCAAGTTTACGAAGGTCCGTCGTAAGCCATATTAAGTATGGCGTCGGGTCAGCGTCGTCTTTTTCCGTCGTTTTCGTAAGTCGTTCGCGAATACGACTTTATGTCAATGACGCTCACGTCGGCGTCATTGACATTTTCCGTCGTGAGCTGGAGCATGCGCACTGGGCTATTTTTATGCCCGGCGCATTCGCAGTTAGATCGTCGCGGGGGCGCGCTTAATTTAAATACAAGCCGCCCCCTTTGAATTACGCGGCCTTACGCCGGGCCATTTACACTACGCCGCCGCAAATTACGGAGCAAGTGCTTGGAGAATACGGCACTTGCTCCAGTAATTTGCGGCGGCGTAGTGTAAATGGCTTACGCTACGCCGCCGCAGATTCTACCAGAATCTGGCCCTTTGTGCAGAGACAGTTCTAAGTACTGGAAACATGCGCCATTTCACATGCTAACTTTACACCCCCCCTAGGTACGAAATTTAAAGGAATATTTCACTTTTATTGTTTCACTTTTAGCATTATTAAATTCACTGCTCCCGAAAAAACGTCAGTTTGTAAAACTTTTTTTTGCATTGATACATGTCCCCTGGGGCAGGACCCAGGTCCCCAAACACTTTTTTAGGACAATAACTTTCATATTAGCCTTTAAAATTAGCAATTTATATTTCAAACGTTCGAGTCCCATAGACTTTAACGGGGTTCTAAAGTTCACACGAACGTTTGGTGTGTTCGCAAGTTCTGGTGCGAACCGAACAGGGGGGTGTTCGGCTCATCCCTACTCCTGTCAAACACCCCTGGTAGTGATGACAGGGAATGAACACAGAGTGGCACGAGGGCCGATGCTGTGGATGGCACTGGCTGGGCCTTGGCAGGAACGAGGTGGCTGAAGAGCGTTGGGCAGGCTCTGAGAACTGTAGCTCTGTATCGCTGGGTCAGCAGATGGATGCGTAGCTGAGACGTAAGCCGGGGGTCATCAACAGCTGGACAGAGCAGGTACCGAGACAAGAGGCAGAGACGGGACACAGGCCAGGTTCAGTACACAGACAGGCAGCAAGGTACAGGAACATCAGACAGAAGCGGAGTCAAACACAAGCCGGGATCAGGTAGGCAGGTGGAGGTCAAGGAGCAGGTTCAGGTGAAGCCGGGTCAAAACACAGGAAGCTGGAACAGATCAGGTAAACAGGCACTAGCTGAAAGACCACTCAGCAATGTTCATGTGTCAGGGTTCAGTTTAAATAGATCAGCGCAAAATGCAAAAACCCAAATTAAAGCTGCTGAACACCAGGGTCAAATTTCAAATCCCTCAGATAAAATGTACAAAAGAAGGTGCAGCGCTAGAGAAACAGTCCATAGGTAAACAATGAGTAAAACACTCTCTGTGAAGTCTTCAATGAATACAGGTGAATGAATACAGATAAGCATGCTGAGATCTTCGTGCTATGTGAAATACACCTCCACCAATATAGATAAAGTGGCTACTCACCTCACAAACTGGACCCTTCAATGAAAGGGTCAATACAGCAATCCCTTGCGGGTATAATGAATGATACACTGGATCCTTGTGGAGTGTGTAATGGTGTCACAGGCAGTAGAATTCTCTCAGTAGGACAAGTTGCATGTAAAGATAGATGACAAAACCATAGTGCTCTCCGTACAGCAAAAACATTTATTGAAAGAATAAAAATGTCACTTACAAAAAAAGCACTTAACCAGTGCTAGCGTAGTGAGCAGATGCAGGATGAGCGATGGTCACGGGTGACGTCACGACGCTCGCGTTGATTCTACTTTATCTATATTGGTGGAGGTGTGTTTCACATAGCACGAAGATCTCAGACTTCACGGAGGGTGTTTTATTCATTGTTTACCTGTTAACTGTTTCTCTAGCGCTGCACCTTCTTTGTATATTCAGTTTAAATAGGCTTACTTGGTGCCCATATGTGCACGTACGTTTGCACTGGTATTGGCACGCGCCTGCACAAGTTCCTCTTTGTACACACACTGGTGTGCCCGTGCTTGTGCACAGATGCGCATCTGTTAGCCGTTCTTCTCTTACAGCACTTCAATATACTGCACTAAACGTGAACTGGCATACTTCAATATACTGCAGTGGACTTGCACTAACACAGTTCGATATACTGCAGTAAACGTGCCCTAATGCACAACAATATACTGCAGTAAATGTGCACTAACACACCTCAATATACTGCAGTAAACTTGCACTAATGCACAACAATATACTGCAGAAAATGTGCATTAACACACCTCAATATACTGCAGTTAACCCCCTTGGCGGTAAACCCGAGCGTGACTCGGGGTTGGTTTTCAATGATAAGATCGGTATCCCCGAGTCACGCTCGGGGTGGACGTGCAGAGTGTGCAGCGGAGCGGCTTACCTTCTCGCTGGATCCACAGGCAAGTTACTTACCTTGTCCCTGGATCCAGCGATGCCTCTCCGCTGTGTGAGCGAGCGGGTCCTCCTCGCTCGATTCACAGTGTCCCCGTGTGCCGCCGATCTCCGTTCCCTGCGATGTTACGACGCACGGGAGCGGAGATCGGCGCCAAATTCAAAAAAGTAAACAAACACATTACATATAGTATACTGTAATCTTATAGATTACAGTACTGTATGTAAAAAATACACACCCCCCTTGTCCCTAGTGGTCTGCCCAGTGCCCTACATGTACTTTTATATAATAAAAAATGTTCTTTCTGCCTAAAAACTGTAGATTGTCCAAAAGTGTCCCTTTATGTCAAAAATGGTTTTAGATCAGCTAGAAAACAGCGACAATAAATTATAATCACTTGCAGAAATGTGCGATAGCGATTTGTGGGGAAATACGTCATAAAAAAAAAAAATAATGACAGCGACAATTCTGCAACTGAGCAAATTTCAGTGATTTTGAGTTGATTACATTATTGAATAATTTTTATTGTAATTATATTATTATTTGTTATAATTATTTATAATTATTTATTATATTATAATTTATAATTTTGTTTTAAAAAAAAAATCATACCCGGGATGCCTACAAGACTCTTGCTTGGTCAGATTTAAGTGAGTTACTTCTAAAAATTACAGGCCTACAGCAGGGCTCAAAATTTAAAGTCCTGAGCTACTAGCCAGGCCTCAAGAGTTACTCGCCACCAGTTGCCCCACCTAATTCATACACTGCCCTGCGCCTAATTGCACCCGTAAACACGCCCTTGTAGATTATCGCATGGAATGACAATGTTTTATGCAGAATCAAGTTACAAAATTCAATATTACCAACAACAATTTTAACAAAATGGGACAGGGCACTGTGGGCAAACCAGAGGGACAGGGCACTGGGGGCAGACCAGAGGGACAGGGCACTAGAACTGGGTCTCTTCCCCATTCTCTTGCTGTCTCCTCTGCAACTCCCATCCATCCTCTCTCCCATTCATCTCATCATCAGGAGCCTGTGTGTGCGGCTCCACGCTTGCATGTCCCCACTTTCCCCTTTTATTCAGGCTGGCAGAGAGGAGAGGAGCTGCAGCACAGCGGGAGGGAGTACAATCCAGCACTGAGATCCACACAACTGCACAGCCATTGACACCATAGCACAGCGCACATTGACAGCTCAAGGCACATATTGAGACCAGTCTGTTCACAGTGCTCAGTCTAAACTGTTGGACACCTACATAGAGCACAAGGAGAAGAAAACTGCACAAACTAGAAGGCTGCCGCTCTCATGTCAGGGCAACTTTCAGTGAGCGCTGCATCGGAGTGGTAATTTTTGCAATCCTCCACCTCACTCATTACTTTCTGCTCTCCAGCTACATTGGTCGGGGCCCGGGGACGGGGGTAGGCTCAGAGAGGTCATACTGTTAGGTCCCATGGCTTAATGATAATTGTAAGGAGAGCACCTGTGTACTGCTCTGCCTGTGCGCGGCTCAACAGATTACTTTTTCCGAGCATGCACCTTTCCTCTTCGGCCGCCAATCTCATCGGGACTCTAAGTGTAGGCACAGATTGGAGGAAGATTGGTCATGCAGCCCTGTCATCACTCGCCCCCAGCTTAAATCCACTCGCCAAATGCTAGTAGGCGAGTGGAAATTTTGAGGGCTGCCTACAGTATAAAACTCCAAATTTCCTTGCAAAATAATTGTACCGCTTTTGGTACGTAATTCCAGACAGAATCATACCGCCAGGGAGGTTAATGTGCACTAACGCACCTCAATATACTGCAGTAAACGTGCGCTAACGCACCTCATTATACTGCAGTAAACGTGCACTAAAGCACAACAATATACTGCAGTAAATGTGCACCAGCGCACCTCAATATACTGCACTAAACTTGTACCAACACAGTTCAATATACTGCAGTATATGTGCACTAACCTCCCTCAATATGCTTCAGTAAACCAGCCCTAAAACACTAAGCTAAAAATTAATGGTTGAACTACGCAATCACTATATTTACACTACACCTGCACTCTACACTCACAATAGAATCACAATAACACACTATAGCACACCAACTTGCTAGTAGCAATGAACAGAGCCCTGTTCTATCTATCTCCACTCCAATATCACACTGTAAATGAAGGGTGGGTCTATGAACAATGAACCATTATTACAGTGTCTTAAAAAGGATTCCTATCCCTTGCAATTTTCCACATTTTGTCATGTTACAACCAAAAACGTAAATGTATTTTATTGGGATTTTATGTTATAGACCAACATAAAGTGGCACATAAATGTGAAGTGGAAGGAAAATGATAAATGGACAATACTTTGTAGAACCACCTTTCTCTGCAATTACAGCTGCAAGTCTTTTTGGAAGTGTCTCTACCAGCTTTGCACATCTAGAGTGACATGTTTTCCCATTCTTCTTTGCAAAATACCTTGAACTCTGTCAGATTGGATTGCACCTGTAAACTGCAATTTTCAAGTCTTGCCACAGATTCTCAATTGGATTTAGGTCTGGACATTGACTGAGCCATTCTAACCACATGAATATGCTTTTATTTAAACCATTCCATTGTATCTCTGGCTGAATGTTTAGGGTCGTTGTCCTGCTGGAATGTGAACCTCCGCCCCAGTCTCAAGTCTATTGCAGACTCTAACAGGTTTTCTTCTAAGATTGCCCTGTATTTGGCTCCACCCATCTTCCCATCAACTCTGACCAGCTTTTCTGTCCCTGCGGGATGGTGTGTTCAGGGTGATGTGCAGTGTAATGCCCTGTACACACGATCGGTTCATCCGATGAAAATGGTTTGATGGATTTTTTCATCAGATATCCGATGAAGCTGACTTTCATCAGTCTTGCCTACACACCATCAGTTAAAAAAACGATCAGGTCAGATTGCGGTGACGTAAAACAGAACGACGTGCTGAGAAAAATTAATTCAATGCTTCCGAGCATTCGTCGACTTGATTCTGAGCATACTTACATAGTAAGTCAGGTTGAAAAAAGACACAAGTCCATCCAGTTCAACCACAAAAAACAAAAAAACAAAATAAAAAACACAGTACAATCCTATACACCCAACTCCATACCCACAGTTGATCCAGAGGAAGGCAAAAAAAAACAGCAGAGCATGATCCAATTTGCTACAGCAGGGGAAAAAATTCCTTCCTGATCCCCCGAGAGGCAATCGGATTTACCCTGGATCAACTTTACCTATAAATCTTAGTACTCAGTTATTTTATGTACATTTAGGAAAGAATCCAGGCCTTTCTTAAAGCAATCTACTGAGCTGGCCCGAATCACCTCTGGAGGGAGTCTGTTCCACATTTTCACAGCTCTTACTGTGAAAAAACCTTTCCGTATTTGGAGGTGAAATCTCTTTTCCTCTAGACGTAAAGAGTGCCCCCTTGTCCTCAGTGTTGACCGTAAAGTGAATAACTCAACACCAAGTTCACTGTATGGACCTCTTATATATTTGTACATGTTGATCATATCCCCCCTTATTCTCCTCTTCTCAAGAGTGAATAGATTTAGTTCTTCTAATCTTTCCTCATAGCTGAGCTCCTCCATGCCTCTTATCAGTTTGGTTGCATGCGTGGATTTTTAACCGATGGACGTGCCTACCGACTATCGTTTTTTTAACCATCAGATCATTTTAAAACAAGTTCCTAGTTTTTTCACCGATGGATAACAAACCGATGGGTCCCACACACGATTGGTTCGTCTGATGAAAACGGTCCTTTTTCATCAGACAAACCGATCGTGTGTACGTGGCTTTAGTTTTCCGCCACACAGAGCATTTTGCTTTGAGGCCAAGAAGTTCAATTTTGGTCTCATCTGACCAGAGCACCTTCTTCCACATGTTTGCTGTATCCCAAGCATGGCTTCTCGCAAACTGCAAATGAGAATTCTTATGGCTTGCTTTCAAAAATGGCTTTCTTTTTGCCACTCTTTCATAATGTCCAGATTTGTGGAGTGCACGACTAATAGTTGTCCCGTTGACAGATCCTCCCAACTGAGCTGTGGATCTTTGCAGCTCCTCCAGAGTTACCATTGGGCTCTTGGCTGCTTCTCTGATGAATTATTTTCTTGCCCGGCCTGTCAGTTTAGGTGGATGGACAGGTCTTGTTAAGTTTGCAGTTGTACCATACTCTTTCCATTTTCGGATGATGGATTGAACAGTGCTCTGTGAGATGTCAAAGCTTGGGATTTTTTTTATAACCTAACCCTGCTTTAAACTTCTCTACAACTTTAGCCCTGACCTGTCTGGTGTGTCCCTTGGCCTTCATGATGTTTACTAAGGTTCTCTAACAAACCTCTGAGGGCTTCACAGAACATCTGTATTATACTGAGATTCAATTACACACAGATGGACTCTATTTACTAATAAGGTGACTTATGAATTCAATTGGCACCACTAGATTTTAGTTAGGGGTATCAGAGTAAAGGGGTCTGAATACAAATGTACGCTTCACTTTTGATATTTTTGGTTGTAACATGACAAAATGTGGAAAATTTCGAGGGGTATGAATAGTTTTTCAAGGCACTGTAGGCACAGTCATCATTGCTTACTCCAATCATGGCTCTGACAGTGTTCTGTGTCCTGATTGGGAAAATCCTTCATTGCTTCAGCCAATCAGGGCTTCCAATGCACTGTTGGCATGATCGGAGGGCCAAACAAACATTTGAATGCCCCAACAATTCAGGTGGTCTGGGATTGTTGTATTGGAGGATGTCCAGTGACCCTGACTTCGGGGATGATCGGGAGTGGCGCTTGGAGGGAATAATGGAGCACAGAGGGCAAAAATTTAATGTCTCGGAAGGGCACAAGTTACAGGAACATTTGGAGTTTCTGGCGATTCAGGAATGGGAGCTGGAGATCGCCTACAGACAGCTACTAGACTCTGCTCAGCAGCAGGGTGGGGCTCCCGTTTCCTGGGACTATGAGGAAATTTCAGATGACAACTGTGAAATCCTGGCTGATGAATCGGCAGTGAAAAATATGGAGATTGCCATCCCTAAAGCCGAAGCGAATGATGTGGAGTTCCAGGGAGCTGGGACAGTTGGCCCCTCTCTACAGCAACAAGCTGAGGTTGTAAAGCTTTTACTCCCAGCTGAATCACTGGCAGCAAGGCAGGATGCTGCTGAACGCTGCACACCACTGCAGATTGAGCTGATATCGGTGGATGGGACTGTGGTCTCCACTCACAGCAACCCAGCAGAAGAGCTGGCAACAGAGCAGAGTGCCACAAGCCTCTGCTCTCAACTAGCAGGAGAGGGAGTTCCTGGGGTAGTGGATGGGAGTTCAGTCTTCACTGACACAACCCCAGAAAATGGTGCGGCACTGAGACAGGAGGATGTCAGCTTTGCAAGCACCGGGGGATTTCCATCTACCACCAGTGGATGGGACTTCAGTCTCCACTGGTATACCCCAGGGATGGGGGGCAGTTGGCCCAGATCCCCAGCAGCATTATGGACTGAGCCCAGTCACCCTTTCTTCTCTCCAGTGGCTAAAAGGACACCAGGGAGAAGGGCCAGTTCAGGCCTCTCCCCAGCGACAGGCATGTTCTCTGAGAGAGGCAGAGGTTGGCTGGGTGAGTAATGCTCTGTTGGGAGCAATTTATTTGGGGTACTGTATGGATACCAGCATTGGAGGACTGGAACTACTGACTAACTTGGGAGTCAACCCGTCT
Source organism: Rana temporaria (assembly GCF_905171775.1). Taxonomy (NCBI): domain Eukaryota; kingdom Metazoa; phylum Chordata; class Amphibia; order Anura; family Ranidae; genus Rana; species Rana temporaria. The sequence goes on along the minus strand of NC_053492.1, from coordinate 340,459,938 downwards.
GGGGTCCCCTCCTGTGTTAGTCTCCCACCGAAAGGGGAGAGATGTAACAGAATGGCCTGTGATACCCAGAGATTTTTGAAGGATGTGGGGTATTTCTGTGCCAGCTTCACCAATGACTCTTGGGTCTAGGGTCATCCTATGTCCCTTAGGGGCATAGGATGACTGAGAACTGATATCTTGGATTACATGAGATGATAATTCATGTATTGCAGGATATCTTGGAATATTACAGGTATTTAATTCTGACCACAACAGGTCAATAGCAGAGTGACTCATTCAATGTGTAACATAGACTGTTGAGATGCTAATTAAGTCCACCTGGCTGTAGTGATGGGGCTTGCTGTGTTTGCATTCTGTTGTCCATTTTGCTAATTGAGTCTGCTCCTAAGATATTTCATTGTGCTATGCTAACTAGCCCTGTATTGTGTGAAAGTTCTATTGATGCTAATATGTGTTGTGAGTTAACACACTCTAAACATTATGATGTCTGGCTTGTCAGCTGTAGCTAATTGATTCATGTAGATTCAGTGCCAGGGAGTCTGTCTGGGATGTGGATTGAGGGGGACTTGTTAAGCACCCATTGTGTGATGTTTTGGGTGGAGTGTTTCATTGTCCCTGTGATTACTGCAGCATGCCTTTTAACTGTATAAAAATCTGTTTACCATTAAAGCATTCATTCGTTTGAACCAGAGAGAACAGAGCTTGTGTCTCGTCTTTCTGTTGGGAATTCTTATGGATTGTGTCTGCTGGATTGTGGAGTGTCGGATAAGCTGTCTTGGGTTGGTGGAATGGGAATATCGTAAACGGTGTTAACCCGTGACCGTTACAGTCAGTAACTGTCCTAGAAAAAAATGTTGTTATTAATGTTTTACAACCATTTTCAAATATATATGCAAATATGTGTGCAAAAATAGCCACTTCCAGGTACATGTGCATCAGAATGGTTTACCTTGTCAAATACTGAATAAATGGGATATGAAGACTATGGTGGATACACATATTTGTGCTGAATATTTTGACATGCAATTACCTTTTTATGCTTTTTGTTTCTCCATGTTGTGAGATAATGTGTTTGCAGTGACTGTTATTCTTCCTAGAAGAATCCAGAAGGAAGAGAATACAACCCAAGCCCAGAAATCCGGCCATTCTGAGACCACAATGGCTAATCAGAATTATAACAACCTAGTCCAGACATCATCACATGAGAAAGGTACAGTTATACATAGTGTATGCGTAAAAAATAGCAGCGCTGCAATATTACTAATATATCCCTACTATAATATGATTTGCAGATGATGATAATAAACAAAAAGCTGTTATGATAAAAATATGCAATCACAGTGATTATAATGAACAAATAAAAGTTCATATATAATCAAAGTCCTTTTGTGTTGTTTATTGTGCTCCCCATTCACTTTCAGTGTGATATCTATGACTCCCCTTGTGCTCTACCACCAATCACTCCAGATTCTCAGCTAGTTATTAGACCTATAGGTACAATAGGTCAGAATGTGCTTTCTCCTTTAAGGGGCAAATGGGTGTCACACTCTCAGCCACAGTCTTCTGATATATATTGGGCACCCTCAATCACCGTTCTGAGCTCTCGTGATGCTCTTTAATGTTTACCGGGGTAAGGGATTTCTTCTGTATAGTTTATATCTTACCTTTATCTATATTAGCTGCTCAAGAGGAAATCAAAACAAAAAAATTGATGGGGCTTTCTGCCATAAAACAAATTTTATTAATAAAATATATATGCACTCACATTCTTTTTTGCTCTATATTGGTGTACTACAATAAAAACCAATACAGGTTCCCCTTAAGTTATACAGCTGAGCAGTTGAACTCCAAGCAAAAAAAAAAAACCCTTTTTATTTCTGTTTGTTGCACTGACGTAACTGGCTACACCCTACATGTTATGTCATGACCATGTGACTTTCTCAGAGGGTAACACATTAGGGTAGAGCCAGTGAAAAATGTAGTGCACAAAGGAATGTGAGTTGTAGTTTGTTAGGGCCAGATTCACGAAAATTTGCGGCCGTGTAACGTAACCCGTTTACGTTACACCGCCGCAAGTTTTCAGTGTAAGTGCCTGATCCTCAAAGCACTTACCTGGAAACTTGCGGCGGTGTAACATAAAGTCGTCCGGCGCAAGCCCGCCCAATTCAAATGGGGCGGGTACCATTTAAATTAGGCGCGCTCCCGCGCCGGATGTTCTGCGCATGCTCCGTTCGCAATTTTCCCGACATGCTTTGCGCGAACTTACGGCGGCCCGACATGTTTGTGAATCGCGACGTGCGCAACGTACTTACGGCGAAAAAAAAAATTCAAAAGCGATGCGGGAACGACGGGCATACTTTAACATGGTGGAGTAATTTTACACCATGTTAAAGCACACCTAACTTGCGCCGACGTAACGACGGGAAAAACCTTTGTGGATCGCCGTAACTGCTAATTTGCATACCCGACGCTGGAATACGATGCAAACTCCCCCCAGCGGCGGCCGAAGTATTGCATCCTAAGATCCGACGGTGTAAGTCAATTACACCTGTCGGATCTTAGGGCTATCTATGCGGAACTGATTCTATGAATCAGCCGCATAGATACGACGGTGTATCAGGAGATACGCCGTCGTATCTCCTCTGTGAATCTGGCCCTTAGTTCTTTTAAATAAATTATTACTTAAGTCTTCTAGAGAACTGATTAAATAAAGCTGTAAACTTTGCAGCCTGAAGCAAGTAAGGGGTAATGTAACCCTCCCACCACCACTGCCCTTTACCCTTCAGTGAAAAAAAAAAGACAAAATAATTTCCAAAGAAAAAAGAGAGAGTAAAAAAGACATGTCCTTCTTCTGTTGCAATATACAGCTTAGCTGAAAGCAGGAGAAATCTTCAGCTTCAGAAATCTCTTACTCCTTCATAGATCCTTATGATTAGGGTTTTATTGGTGTATTATTGTAATTATTGTTTCAGCCAACAAAACACATATATTAAAATAGTTAGACTTCCACTGAATTAACTAGCTCAATATACTGTACAGTAAAACCTTGGATTGCGAGCATAATTAGTTCCAGAAACATGCTTGTAATCCAAAGCACTTGTACTGTATATCAAAGAGAATGTCCCCATAAGAAAAAATGAAAACTTAAATGATTTGTTGCATAACCATTTATTCATAGGTCCTTCAGTTTATAGTCCATATAAAAAGATTACAGCAATGTGACCAGGTTGTGTAACCAAAAAAGGCCATCCACAAATGGAAGCCTCCACAAGGGGATTAGAAGCAAAATCCAGCAGGAGCTACAGAGTATAAAAGAGATTAGAGGTGCCTCTAAGTGTAGCAATATGGTTACATTTAAAGTGGTCGTTAACCCACTTTCATTAACCACTTACCCCCCGGACCATATTGCTGCCCAAAGACCAGAGTACTTTTTGCGATTCGGGACTGCGTCGCTTTAACAGACAATTGCGCGGTCGTGCGACGTGGCTCCCAAACAAAATTGGCGTCCTTTTTTTCCCACAAATAGAGCTTTCTTTTGGTGGTATTTGATCACCTCTGCGGTTTTTATTTTTTGCGCTATAAACAAAAATAGAACGACAATTTTGAAAAAAATGAATATTTTTTACTTTTTGCTGTAATAAATATCCCCCAAAAATATATAAAAAAACATTTTTTTTCCTCAGTTTAGGCCGATACGTATTCTTCTACATATTTTTCGTAAAAAAAAATCGCAATAAGCGTTTATTGATTGGTTTGCGCAAAAGTTATAGCGTTTACAAAATAGGGGGTATTTTTATGGCATTTTTATTAATATTTTTTTTACTAGTAATGGCGGCGATCAGCGATTTTTTTTTTTGGTATTGCGACATTATGGCGGACACTTCGGACATTTTTGACACATTTTTGGGACCATTGGCATTTTTATAGCGATCAGTGCTATAAAAATGCATTAGATTACTATAAAAATGCCACTGGCAGTGAAGGGGTTAACACTAGGGGGCGGGGAAGGGGTTAAGTATGCCTGGGTGTGTTCTTACTGTGGGGGGGGGGGGGGTGGCCTCACTAGGGGAAACACTGATCCTCGGTTCATACAGTGTATGAACCGAAGAAAAGCATTTCCCCTGCTGACAGGAACGAGAGCTGTGTGTTTACACACACAGCTCCCGTTCCCCGCTCTGTACCGAGCGATCGCGTGTGCCCGGCGGCGATCGCGCCCGCCGGGCACACGCACGGGAGTCGGGGGCGAGCGGGGGGCGCGTGCGCGCGCCTCCGGCGGCGCGCGTGCGCCCCTAGTGGCGGCTAAAAGGTAGGACGTCATAATACGTGATCTCGTCTAGGAGAGCCACCTTGTGGACGTATTATGACGGTGCGGCGACGGCAAGTGGTTAAATGCTGCCATCCTCTCTGCACCATTCTAATAATTGTTCCTTTGCCTGTGTTCTGTAAAAAAAACTGCATGATTGTACCTGTATGAGCTTAGCTCCCAGCCCTCAGCTGATTCCTTTTCTCTCTTGTCTCTCCGGGTCATAGCTGCAGTGTGCTAGGCAAAGCCCTCATGCTGACATCAGCCGGGGAGGAGGGGGAGAGAGAGCGCCGAGCCGCTGACAATCAGCTGAGCGGCGGGAGCGAAGCACATACAGGTACAACTCCCATTTTTTTTGTACAGAACACAGGCACAATTATTATAATGGAGCAGAGAGGATGGGAGCATTTAATAGCATAAATGAGAGCAGCAGGAGTGGGGGGCACTGGTAGAGCAGAGACAGGCAGAGAGGGGAGGGGGAGGAGGGGGGAGAATGACACAGACAGATAGCAGGCTGCCGCTGACAGAATCATGCAAACAGACCACAATGTCAGGGCTCAGCAGCCATAATTATCATGGTCTGTTTGCAAAAAGGGAGTGTATAGCCAGGCAAGATCAGCTGGATATTTTAGGTGATACGGGGGTCCAAATGACACAGCACAAGCACTGTGCTGTATAACATGCTTTAAGGGAACAGGATCTTTATTTTATTTTTTTGGGTTAACAAACGCTTTAAAGTGGTTGTAAAGGATCGTTTTTTGTTTTTTTTAAATAACAAACATGTCATACTTACCTCCACTGTGCAGCTCGTTTTGCACAGAGTGGCCCCGATCCACCTGTTTTGGGGTCCCACGACGGCTCTTGCGGCTCCTCTCCACATTAGATAACCCCCTCCGGTAAGCGCTCTCCCAAGGGGGTTACCTTGGAACTCTCCTGAGTCCAGCATTCAGCGTCAAATGCCGAATGCCAGACTCGGCCCCGCCCACGGGATTTGATTCACAGCAGCGGGAGCCAATGGATGTGTTGCTATCTAACCAATCAAGAGCCGGGAACCCATGGACAGAGGGACGGCAGGGTCGTGCCCACGGAAATTCGGGGCTCAGGTAAGTAAAACGGGGGGCTGGGTGACCAGACACTGCAAGGTGTTTTTTCACCCTAATTCATAGGATGCATTAAGGTGAAAAACACGAAGGTTTACAACCCCTGACAGCTTTAACCCAGATGCCTGCAAACCATGTGAGTTTGCTATATGTTGTACCTTCATTAAATGTAACCATAATTGCTACACTTCTCCTTTATACTCAGTTGTGACATGCCAATACTCTTACAGTGGGGATCGAAAGTTTGGGCACCCCAGGTAAAAATTCGTATTAATGTGTATAAGAAGCCAAGGAAAGATGGAAAAATCTCCAAAAGTCATCAAATTACAGATTAGACATTCTTATAATATGTTTGGGCACCCTGCATAATTTATAGCATGCACTGCCCTCTTTGCAAAGCTGAGACCTGCCAGTGTCATGGATTGTTCTCAATCATCGTCTGGGAAGATCAGGTGATGTCAATCTCAAAGGTTTTAAATGTCCAGACTCATCTGACCTTGCCCCAACAATCAGCACCATGGGTTCTTCTAAGCAGTTGTCTAGAAAACTGAAACTGAAAATAGTTGACGCTCACAAAGCTGGAGAAGGCTATAAGAAGATAGCAAAGCGTTTTCAGATGTCAATATCCTCTGTTCGGAATGTAATTAGGAAATGGCAGTCATCAGGAACAGTGGAAGTTAAAGCAAGATCTGGAAGACTAAGAAAAATATCAGACAGAACAACTCGCAGGATTGTGAGAAAAGCAATTCAAAACCCTCGTTTGACTGCACGATCCCTCCAGAAAGATCTGGCAGACACTGGAGTTGTGGTACACTATTCCACTATAAAGAGATACTGTACTTGTACACATATGGTCTTCATGGAAGAGTCATCAGAAGAAAACCTCTTCTACATCCTCACCACAAAAATCAGCGTTCGAACTTTTCAAATTAACATATAGACAAGCCTGATGCATTTTGTAAACAAGTCCTGTGGACCGATGAGGTTAAAATATAACTTTTTGACCGGAATGAGCAAAGGTACGTTTGGAGAAGAAAGGGCACAGAATTTAGTGAAAAGAACCTCTGTCCAACTGTTAAGCATGGGGGTGGATCAATCATGCTTTGGGGTTGTATTGCAGCCAGTGGCACAGGGAATATTTCACGAGTAGAAGGAAAAATGGATTTCAGCAAATTTTGGATGGTAACTTGATGCCATCTGTGAAAAAGCTGAAGTTAAAGAGAGGATGGCTTCTACAAATGGATAATGATCCTAAACACACCTCAAAATCCACAGGGGATTACATCAAGAGGCGTAAACTGAAGGTTTTGCCATGGCCTTCACAATCTCCTGACCTCAACATAATTGAAAATCTATGGATAGACCATAAAAGAGCAATGCGTGACAGACAGCCCAGAAATCTCAAAGAACTGGAAGACTTTTGTAAGGAAGAATGGGCAAAGATACCTCAAACAAGAATTGAAAGACACTTGGCTGGCTACAAAAAGCGTTTATAAGCTGTGATACTTGCCAAAGGGGGCAGTACAAGATATTAACTCTGCAGGGTGCCCAAACTTTTGCAGACGCCATTTTTTTGTTTTCTGTAATTTTGAAAGTGTAAATGATGGAAATAAAATCTAACTTTTTTTGACATATTATAAGAATGTCTAATCTGTAATTTGATGCCTTTTGGAGATCTTTCCATCTTTCCTTGGCTTCGTTATGCACATTAATACAAATTTTTATATACCGTATATCGCGCACTTTTGTCCCCTTAAAATAAGGGGAAAATCGCGGGTGCGCGATATACGCCGATACCCGCTTCCCACGCTGTGTTTGAACCTTGCCGCCGACATATACCGAGTGCAGTACACTCGGGTACATTCGGCCAGGCTCGGCTCCACTTGCGGTCACGCCCTGTGCCGCCTCCTAGCCTTTATGCGAAAGGAGCCGAGCGTGCCCGAGTGTACTGCGCTCGGTAAATGTCGGCGGCGGCGTTCAAACACAGCGCGGGAAGCGGTGATCGACTCAGAAACAGTGCGGGAGAAGCAGGGAGGACACCACCAGGGCCGCAGACGGACGCCGGACCGGACAAGGCCGCCGATGGACGCCGGGCAAGACACCAAAACTGTACGTAGTTCATTTTTTTCCCCCAGGAATTTCCCTTCTACATTAGGGGTGCGCGCTATATGCCGGTGCAGGCTATAAGCAGATAAATACGGTATATATATATATATATATATATATATATATATATATATACATTATGTTTTTGTTTTAGATATACTGTTATTTTTCAAAAATAATTATGGTAATTATTTGTTTTGTTTTTTTAATTAAATACAGGTACTGTACCCAGGTCAGTGAGTGCTGCTAGTGAAAGCATTATCGCACTAACAAACACAAGTGAGTAAGAAAAAAAAATATTTCTGTTAACACTTTGGGCCCATTCACACATGGGAAAACTGGTGACATGCAACATGTTCACATGCGTTGCTTAAAGGCAAAGAAAAAACAAGAAATGCAGCGCTCTGAAAGAATGATCAAATAAATACCAACGTAGTACTGTATGCATAAACAATGCTATTTATTCTATAAGGTAAAAAAAATGGTTGAACAGTCAAATTTTAAAATAAATGGCAGTGAACATTACCAGTGACTTCAGAGTGGATAAGGGGGAAACAATCATCCGGGAGGCTTGGTTTGAACATCAATCACCATCCAATGAAATGGGGCGAAAATTCAGTTCCCAGAGGGGGAGCGTACTGGCAAAACCTGCCAGCTCCAGGTGGATGCCACGGGTGGATGGTGGTCAGTAGGTTAGATAGAAAGGCAACCTGTGTGATGTAAACGGCCCCAGAGGGAACAATCAAGCCGAGCCGAGGCGTCCTGAAGTCAGTTGTGTAAGCGTCCACTATTCTGTTGCCGTGACTTACATTTAAGTCACGGCAACAGAACAGTAGCAAATTGGAGCATGCTTTCCTGTTTTTTTTGCCTTCCTCTGGATCAACTGTGAGTGAAGGATTGTGTATATGGGATTGAATTATTATTATTTTTGTTGGTTGAACTAGATGCACTCGTGTCTTTTTTCAACCTGACCAACTATGTGACTATGTAAAGTAGATGGGTCCGACAGCAGCATTCATAATGGACTAAATATAGGGAATATCCTATTTAAAGGTAAGCCAATGAGGAGGTAGTTGCAGTAGTAGAGGTAAGAGATAACCAGGGAGTACATTGGGAGCTTTGTGGTGTCATTGGTTATTGGATTTTAAGGGGAACACCACTCCAAAACTCAAAAAATTAAATGCTGTGGGGTCCCCTCCAAAATCCATACCAGACCCTTATCTGAGCACGCAGCCAGCCGAGCAAGAGCCCCCCCGCCCCTGAACCATACCAAGCTACATGCCCTCAACATGGGGGGGTTTCTTTGGAGCAGGGGAGCTCTGCCTCCCCCAACCCAGCGCACCTTGTCCCCATGTTGATGGAGACAAGGGCCTCTTCCCCACAACAAGAGGGAGGGGGGTGAGGCAGAAGGGATGTAGCATTACATTACATTATCTCAATGTCAGCTTGTCCCCAAGTCTCCAGTCTCTTTTGGGCCATAGTCTGTGGGTAGGAGGCCAGCTCACAGTCCCTTCCAAAACACACAGTGACAGTGGCTTCTGTCACACCATTCACAAATAAAGTGTAAAAAGAAATACAAAAAACAGTACACAGGTTTTTGAAAAATCCTTTATTTATCCCTTACCTATAAGAACTGTGAGACGACAAGCCAGCCATTCGTCTCCATGACGGGCAGTGCAATTTTTACTGACGGCAGTGGTGGAATAGTCATGATTGACAATGGATTTACATAGGGGGAAACTTTTTAATAAAGGAATTGTCAAAAAGCTGGGCACTGTTTTTATTTATTTTGACACTTTTTTTGGTGAATCGGTAGGGGTACTACGTATCCAATAATTGTTCACTTAGGGGGGGGGCTTGTTAAAGGGGCTTCCAGATTCCGATAATCCCCCTGCCAATAGACCCCCTGTCCCAAAGCATCCCCCATGTTGAGGGAATGTGGCCTGAATGTGGCCTGATATGGTTCAGGAGGGGTTAGTGTGGGGTTCCCCTAACTTAATTTTTCTTTTTTTACTGACAATTTTTTTTTTGTTTAAAGCGGTGGTTCCCCCTAAAACACATTTCTAACAATAGATTCGTAAGACCCGTTACACTGCGGGTAGGCTGGCTTTTTTTTTTTTTTTTCGTACATACCGAGATCTCGGCGTCTCGTCCCTTGGCGGTGGGCGTTCCTATTTGATTGACGTTCCTCGGACGGGCGCATACGTGACGTCACGACTTTCTGACAGAAGCCGAACGTCATTGCGCAGGCGCCGTATAGAGTCGGCTCTATACGGCGCATGCGCAGCGACGTTCGGCTTCTTTCGGAAAGTCGTGACGTCACGTACGCGCCCGTCCGAGGAACGTCAATCAACTAGGAACGCCCACCGACAAGGGACGAGACGGGGAGATCTCGGTATGTACTAAAAAAAAAAGCCAGCCTACCCGCAGTGTAACGGGTCTTACGAATCTATTGTTAGCAATGTGTTTTAGGGGGAACCACCCCTTTAACCACTTGACATATGTCCTCAACTTTGTGCAGTGATATCTGAATGATGCCTGCAGCTACAGGCATCATTCAGACATCACCGTCTTCAGCCGGAGATTCTCTGCACGATAAGAATGATCAAAGCGGCAGTTCCGGCGCTTGATCGTTCTTATAGGCAGCGGAAGGGGATGACCCCCCTCCTGCCGCCATCCGGTGCTTCTCCGGGCTCTCCCATCGGGGGCCTGGAGAACGAATCGGCCGGCACTGGCTTGGAAGCATAGAGATGACCAGTCTTTTCTATGACCGTCGGAGGCCCGGGCGCAACGTTGTGATGTCATGCCTGGGTACCCAGAAGTAAACAAAGCCGCAATCGTGGCTGTCGGCATGAGATCGGTGAATTTTTTTTCACGATCTCATGCTTGTAGGCCTGGAGGAGAAATGTGGGGTCTTATTGACCCCACATCTCTCCATAAAGAGGACCTGTCACAGTGATTCCTATTACAAGGGATGTTTGCATTCCTTGTAATAGGAATAAAAGTGATCAATTTTTTTTTTTAAAGTGTAAAAATAAAAAAATGAAGTAAAAATAGCGGCGTTATACCGTCAGATTTGCCATTTTGTATTTCTTTTGAAATTTCATTTTTGCCGCAGCATGTTCTATGCATGCTACAGATGCTTCACAGGCAGACTAAGGCCCTGTACGGACGACCAGTCCATCCGATGAAAATGGACTGAAGGCTGAAGTCTGATGGTCTGATGTGCCTACACACCATCAGTTCAAAATCCAACGCAGTGACGTAAAACACAACGACGTGCTGAAAAAAACGAAGTTCAATGCTTCCAAGCATGCGTCGACTTGATTCTGAGCATGCGCGGGTTTTGAACCGATGCTTTTGCGTACTAACCATCGGTTTTGACCGATCGGTCATCAGTCCATCAGTCCGATTTTAAAGCAAGTTCTAAAACTTTGGACTGAAGGACAAAAGTCTGATGGGCCATACACACGGTAGGTTTGGACTGATGAAACTGAACTTCAGTCCGTTTTCATCAGTTTGGACTGATCGTGTGTACAAGGCCTAAGGCCGCGTACACACGATCAGTCCATCCGATGAGAACGGTCCGATGAAGCTGACTGATGGTCTGATGTGCCTACACACCATCAGTTAAAAAAACGATCGAGTCCAACGCGGTGACGTAAACCACGACGTGCTGAGAAAATTGAAGTTCAATGCTTCCAAGCATGCGTCGACTTGATTCTGAGCATGCGCAGGTTTTTAACCGATGCTTTTGCATACTAAGCGTCGGTTTTGACCTATCGGTTAGGCGTCCATCGGTTCAATTTTAAAGCAAGTTCTAAAATTTTTGACCTGAGGATAACTGACCCATGGGGCCCACACACTATCGGTTTGGACCGATGAAACGGTCCTTCAGTCCGTTTCCATCGGTTTTGACCGACCGTGTGTACGTGGCCTAAATGGACCCCCCAACTAAATTTAAAGGAATTTTTCATTTGCATTGTTTCACTTTAAGCATAATTAAATCACTGCTCCTGAAAAAACGATTGTTTTAAAAAAAAATTGCATTGATATATGTCCCCCAGGGCAGTACCAGGACCCCAATTTTTCTTTTATATACTTGCATATAAGCCTTCAAAATTGTCACTTTTGCTGTTCGGTTCCCATAGACTTCAATGGGGTTCGCCATTTGGGTCAGAGGGGTGTTCAGCCCATCTCAAGCCAGGAGTAAGAAAAGAGAGTCATAGGTGCACCTTTAACTGTAGTCAGTATTGGGTGTAGTGGAGCAGTGGAATGTCCGGATGTGGTACTAACAAGCAAGATCTGATCCTTGCTTACTGTAGGGTCAAAATATCTGGTGAGTGCATTGTCAGCTATATAGTCGAAGTGGAGTATTACAGTATTGTGTTTCAGACACACTTCTGCAAAAAAGATTGACACTACAGTGGAAGATACAATACTGCAAACAAGTGCTACATTACTTTTGAACTTTGATACTATAAACATTATTATTCATTGTCCAAACACAGGATGTGTCGGGTCTTGAACCAGGCTTTTTTGCATAACTATACTGCAGTGTAGAAGAATATCCAAGAACTGTCTGTGCTTCTGTGTGTTTCTATTGACTAAAGTACAAAAGTATTTAAAATACATTACATAGGTTCTAGGTGTCATGTATCGCTTTATATTGTTCATATTTGTTCATGTTCTAGCGCAAGAGGCTCATGAAGAAACCGATGAAGGCTTCAAGTCTGTATCGGTTGAAGCGCAATCAAGAGTTTATATGCCTTCAGTCATCTGGAGACAACTGAAGGAGGAGAGGAACTGGCAGGACGAGCCAACAGACAGACTGAGGGATTCAGTGCAGAACAGAAGTGCTCCTGTGGAAAAAGCACCGAACGAGTCTGCTGCCTTTGGTAAAGTAATTATAATACTTTATATAATCAATAAATTTCTATATGTTCTGTTTTGGGAGACATTTGTCATGTATGTATTTTCCATATTTTTGCTGAAGGGGGCATATTAATCAGAAGATTTTACTTCACCTGACTAACGAAATTTTGCCTCCGATTGATTGTGATTTTTAGATCACTAAATATCTAATTACAAGAGATTTTTTTAAAACAACACTAACAGAAAAAATAAACAAATATGGGTAATTGAAAAGCCATGTTAAGAGTAGTGTATCCAGGGCAAGATACTCAAGTCTTTCTGACCCAACAGACTGACACTCCAGAAGTGTTGGTTTCCCAACCAACTTTGGTGGGACCATATCTCAGCTAAGGAGTAGCTTTCAGCAGCATTCGCAGCAGAGAATTTGTTTTATATACAGTAAGATTGAACTTCATCAGAAATAATATTATTCAAGTTAGCAAGAGACATTGGTGTTGGGCAAAAATGCACTGTACTGTATATTCTTGTCCAAAAAAAATTGGAAATTTGGATTGAGCTTTTTGTATTTTGTGTGGAGGTAAGCTTTATGGACAATGACTTTTATAAATAGGTTTTGTGAATCGGGATGAGCCGAACACAGTTCGATTTGCAGCAGAACATGTGAACAGGCAAAAAGTTTGTTCAAACGCGCAAACACCTTTAAAGTCTATGGGACACGAACGTGAAAAATCAAAATTTCTAATTTTAAAGGCTTATATGCAAGTTATTGCCATAAAAAGTGTTTGGGGACCTGGGTCTTGCCCCAAGGGACATGTATCACACACAGCTGTGCAATTAGTGCGTCTTTCTCTCCAGAATATGGCGTAAACCACCAACCTTTCACATAGCACAGAGTCCCACCCTCACATATCCTGTTTCGAACCGGAGGGAGGAACACATAGACCGCCCACTACAAATGGGACACCTCCATGCCAGCCATTGGCTGTGTAGGCCCATGTTCCTCAGGTATGTTGCCACCAACACTTCACCGTGGCGCCCCTGTGCCAACTATCAGCAGCAGGAGTCCTAACCTGCCCAACCTTTTCTCTAAAGGGGCACTCCACCCACATCTTCTTCCGGGTGTGCTTCCACCAGCACTTCTTCCTGAACCATGGGCTCCCCCTAATCTCTCTATCCCTTCTCCCTTCTGGCCTCCAGATCCTTCTTTTCCTCCCACAGACCTACTCTCCTGGGACTGTTGGGGACTCACTTCCATGAAATCTGTCAGGGACTGACCGCTCTCACTACCTGACGCAACATTAACCAACAACATTTGTTTCTCAGGTTCACTAACCCCTATGTGGTTACCTTTGGCAACCAAACCATCTGAGATCAACACCACATCCTTCTGTTTAACCTCACTAGCAATGTTCCACAAAGAGTTATTCAACTCAAAATTGTCATTGGGACCTCTTGTCCCCTTGTTTGCTAGAACAGTGTCTATGGAGGGACCACCTACAGGCAAGCAGTTACTCCCTATGGGACAGTCCCGCCGTTTCACATCGCTCCCTGTTGTCCAATACTCCGATAGCAATTGTCCTACCAACGCACATTTTTCCATACCAATCTCTTTAACCATTTCTGTGACCATTGGTACCTCAACCAGGACCTCTGAGCTGTCCGACAGTGCTCTACAGTGCTTCTCATACACTTTTTCATTACAGTTACCACTACTGTTATTTCCTATCAAAGTGTCTCCGGGTACCTCAAACTGCACCTCTCTGCGAGTGGTGGACTGAATTCCCACTACTGCCGCGTCCATTCCGAGCCCTTCCTTTACATGAGGTCTAGAGGGTGAGACAGTACGCGCGCCATGTACCAACCACTGCTCAACCGTACCTCAGACCGCACCAGTAGGAATACACCCCATCACATGAGCATACGGAGAGACTTCCACTATGTCTATTATTTCTGATTTCTCTAACAATTCTCCTGAGCGCCTTCTGCACACAACCGCCGCTGGAAGCACTCTCGAAGAGAACTGTGAGACAACTTTGCACAAAATTACCCAACAGTACAGCAACCAATTTTCATCAACACTGCCTAACAACGCCTGTACCACCTATGTCCACCGATTGGTACTACGCAGTACCATGTCACCCCTCTGCTGTGGATACATGCAGGTGTATATTGGAAAGGTTTTCACCAATTGCAACAACATCTCAGTTATTTCTAGACATGCCGCATCTAAACACAGAACTCTAGGAACTTTTCCTTTACTAACGATGTGGAGGGGCTCGTTTGCTAAAGCGTGAGAGGCTGAGTCATTTAAAGAGATCTCTACCTCAAAGGCAACTGACAAAACTTGCAGCTCCCCATGAGTACTGCAAATTGCATGTGTCACACTCATCTTCTCACTTTCAGCAACACTGAGCGACTCCAAATCGCTATCCATTACCCAACCAACCTGACACTCAACATTCCTCATCTCTTTTGCTGTGGAAAAAACCTCTGCTATGTATGCGCCCTTTTCAGATCCTTCCAACTGGAGAGGGTTAACTTCTGCAAAAGCCAACGCACCCGTGTCCACCGGCCCTACAGTCTCTCCCTTTAGCACAGCAGAAATTGTGTCCACTACACTGTTACCCACGGCAACCACATTTTTAAACACAACAGCCTGCAATAACATAACTTCACCACTTTGCTCGGGTGGCGCTTCATTAAACACATGAGGACTTTTTCTGCCAGCAGTGACAGACCGCAACAACCCATCATCACTACAAGTAATTTTAAACATTTGAGTTTTACCATTTTTCTCATCACCAAGGTCAAGTACCCTCTTATCCATCAGAGCGGCACCACAGTTGTCCCAGGCAACCTCTGGCTCCAACACACAGAGCTTCCTGGAGGTTTCTAAGGACAGCTCTGCAGCCTTATATACGATCGCTAAGGGGAATTGCATATCCTGCTTAGCGATCACCCTTACCTCATTAAGCATCACATCACCATAAGTACATGTATCATCAGCATTCATAAACATAGCAGTTTTATAATCTCTATCAGATTGTCTTTTGTCAGAATGCATGGCACCTTGCATGCCACTCAACACATCACCCTTCCTCTCCAAGGGAATTATTTTGCCCACTAGGGCGGCTTCACAGTTGTCCTGGGAAACCACTTGTGTCACCATCACAGGCTCCTTGGCGGTTTCCCTTGGCAACTCTGCAGCACCTGTCTCTATGGCTAGGGAACATGGCACACCAACTGTTTTGGTCACCCCTAACACATCTCTCCCAGCACTCTGCTGAATTACCTTAGGTGCACACAGAGTCCAAATGTCCTTTTCAGTCTTTGACCTTGCTGCAAGGAGGGTTTTAACCTGTGTCTCCCCACTGATCTGGGTAACACACTGCAGCAAGTCCATTTTTACACCATCTGCAGATCTCCTCACCGGACACACTGCTACTTCACTTGGATCACAAACTGCAACAGTCTTACCATATCGCAAAGCAGGTAACTCGATCTTCAATTGAGTGCGCTGTCTCTCAGTTGCATATTTACTGGTCAACTCCCCCTGGTGGCCACAGGATGAAATCACAGCAGGCATCTCCCACTGTTTAGCACTCCCTGCAGACACAACCGAAAACTCCTTGTTGCCAGGGGTGACTGCAAACATATCTGAAAAGGGATCTTGGCCCACCGTTAAAGGGTTCTGCTGGCCCATGATGCAATGAAACTCTCCTCTAAGAAGGATTTCCTCTTTAAACTTGCGACAGTCATCCTGGTCACTGTCCATCAAATGGTAAACCGACCGGTACTCTACCGGTAATAAGGTTTGCAGCAATTTTGGCCACCGGTCTCTAGGCCATTTCCTCCTTACAGTGACTTTTTCAAATTTTCCCAGGAAGTCTCCAACCTCCTCTGCTGGTAGCATGGGTTGCATGTAATCAGAGGCACAAATCATAGCACCTTGAACTGCATCCATGTGCTCACTCTTTACACTCAGAGCAGGCTTCTCATACCTTTGCTTTGCTGAAGCCTGAGACAAAGGGCACTTGGAAACTTCATGCCCCCACTCACTGCACTGCAAACAGCGCAGCTGGCTCTCAACACTTTTCACATTAATAGCTGGCCAGCCTACACCAGCGTTGCCAGGGGCAACAGCATGCACTTTGACTTGATTCAGTGCAGCCAAGTGCATCCTGTAGCAGTCTGAGGCTTGTTCCGTCGGTAACAACCCCTCCAGTCATAAGGTTCTGTCTCTCATTTCTGCAATCATTGCTTTCTGTTTGCGTCTTGACCTCCCCATCACTGCAAACAGGGCAATGGTTTTCAACACCGGAAAATGTTGGTGTACTGTCTCCAAGACTGGCAAACGGCACACCCTCACATGCAGACCTCACTGTTTGCGGTTCCACTTGAAGCCATCCACTCACTGGGCCTTCCCAAGTGGATACATCTTCTCAGGCCACGCTGAGCTCACTTCCACAGGTACACCACTTGTATGCAACACAGTCCATCAATTGAACTCCTGTCCAATGGAGTTCGCCTGGCTGCCACACACAGCTAACAGCAGTTCACAGCAGAAAACTTTTGACTTTCAGTTCACATTGGCTGCTCATCACAGCATTGCTGCAAAACACTCAGATTCTTTCTACTCACTGTTTTTGGTATGTGAGGATCTGGAACTCTTCCAAAACTGCCCGCATTCTCCACCATATGTAAGATTGGGGTTATTAGACTCCAGCGATAGATGCGTTTTCCAGTGAGTATGCCAGTCCAGAACCGAGTCCCCAAGGGCCTGAAAATTGTGAGTATTGCCTCATTAGAATTAAATAGCAGAATCTGTAAAGTGTGCCAACATCCCTGTTGTTTGTAGTAGGTGTATCTTAATCAGTGAACTCAAACAAAACAAAGGCTGCTTGGGGCCTGGTTGATTGACCATAGATCAAGAGAAAAGGGGGGGGGGGGAGGAAGGTTGTGTGGGATTTTAAAGGCACTAGCATAAAACAATGTAAAAATATATAAATATTTATTTTGACATATTATAATAATACAAAATATACAAAAATTATAAGACAATTGGGACAAACCCCACAAATCAGATCGATCACAGGATCGTTTAGTCTAATCGGTGGAGTCGTGGTCTCGACCGGTTTCGCAGTGTAAAACTGCTTCTTCAGGAGAATGTCTATAGGGTATACAGGTAGAATAAATGAGAAGATAATAACAACAAGCAATTATATACAATGATTTAATAAAGAATTCATGATCTCAGTGTTGCGTCTTGTAGGAGAGTCAAAGGACTACTCACCTTAATTTGCCAGAGCGATCGTGGGTCGGCCCGGGCAGTGGCCCCCTAGGGCGCACGTGGGGGATAATAAGAACGGGCTCTGATGGAAGAGGTTTATTGGTTAATCCTAATAATTGGTGTATTAAAGGACGGTTGTGCAAGAAAAAGGAAAAAAGGGGGGAATAGGGATAAGGACAGGGGGAAGGACGACAAAGCTAAGAAAAACAAAAGAGTGAGGAAAATGGGGAATGGGGGAGGGGAAGAAAAGAAGGGGGGGGGTGGTGAGGTAAGTGAAAGGGTGCAATGGAGATATAGAATGGGGGAGGAAAGGAATAAAGTGAAGAAAAAAAAAGGAGAAGGACAGGGCAGGGGGAAAGAAGGGAGGAAAAAGGGGGGGAGAAAAGAAGGGGGGTGAGGGGGGGGGAAGAAGAGAAGGGAGAGGGAAGAAAAAATGAAGAGAGGGTGGGGAATAGAGAGGGAAGGAGATTGAAATTAAAAGAATGAGAAGAGCTAGATAAGAAAGCAATGACAAGAGAAAAAGAAAAGGAAAAAGGGAAGGGAAGGGGGCGAAAGGAGGGAGGAGGAGAAGGGGGGGGGAATAGAAAAAATGGAAAAGGGTAGGGGAAAGGGGGACAAAAAGAAGAGGGGGGGGGGTTTGGGGGGTTTAGTGTTTGTGAGGTAGTGGGTAGTGGGAATCAAGAATACCCAGGCAAAAACTGGAAAGAGCAACCAGAGAAACTAATAGTTCAGCAACGGGACACCAGGGAGTGAAAATATGTGCTGTGATGGAGCGGGTTAAGTTAAACTAATGCTTACCGTCCAGGATAATGTGATCAAATTAATCGATACTGGGGTGGTGGACACAAGGTGGTAAGAATTATGTAAATCAGCAAGCAATCAGAATGAGCTAGTGTAGTTAGGCACCGGCAGAAGCCAATCTGGGAAAGATACAATACCAACCAGGTAGTTGGGAATAAATATCTGCAGTAATCGATTGGCCAGAAGTTTAAATTGCAGGATCTGTTTGCATAGTGTGTACTTACCACATGGTATGGAGTGTCAGTCCGTCCCCAGGGAGAGCTCCGTGCAACTCACTCAAGCCGCTCTTTAGAGCAGCTTAAATGAGGAATCCCAAGACACGTCATGCGTCACGTGGGCGTGACGCAGACGTGACTCACCGTCCAGACGGCCGCGCATTGGTCAATGCGCGGCCTTGCAGACATGACACCCAATGGCTAGAGGCCGGGTTCAGTACTGCAAACAGCGGGCTCCGATTGGAGCCCGTGGTCTGGAGGGTCCAACGTGCGCCAATCAGGGCCTGGTAGCCCACTCTTATTTAAAAGCACAAAAGTTCACAAATTGGCCTTTGCCCAATTATGGCTCTCTTAGCAGGGCGCGCTGGGATTGGCCAAAGCATGCAGGTCAGGTGCATGCTTTGGCCAATCATCATACAGAAATGCATTAACGCATCACTCTAATTTGCCGCGAACACCCCATAATGTTAGTTTTTTTGCAAACACAGATGTTCGACTCAAACATCGAGCTCATCCCTATTTGTGAACAGGTCAAGCAGTGTATAGTATAAAGTAAATATAAATGAAGTGGAACCACTGATGCAATGTATATATAATAAATAATTTCAAAATGTTTACAAATAAATATCTGAAAAGTGTGGCGTGCATTTGTTTTCAGCCCCCCTGAGTCAAAACTTTGTAGAACCACTTTTTGCTGCAATTACAGTACAGCTGCAAGTCTTTTTAGGTGTGTCTCTACTAGCTTTTCACATCTAAAGAGTGACATTTTGGCCATTCTTCTTTGCAAATACAGTAGCTCAAGCTGTCAGATTGGATGAAAAGCATCGGTGAACAGCAATTTCAAGTCTTGCCACAGATTCTTTATGTACTTTAACTGGGCCATTTTAATACATGCATATCCTTTGATTTAAACCATTCCATTGTAGCTCTGGCTATATGTTTAGGGTCATTGTCCTGATGGAAAGTCAACCTCCGCCCTCTCAAGTCTTTTGCAGACTCTAATGCCGCGTACACACGATCATTTTTCGGCATTAAAAAAACGTTGTTTTTAAAAACTGTCATTTACAATGATCGTGTGTGGGCTTCACATCATTTTTCGGCTTCTGAAAAACGACAAAAAAAAAATTCGAACATGCTGCATTTTTTAACTACATTTTAAACAATGTCGTTTTTCGGGTTGTAAAAAATGATCGTATGTGGGCTAAAACGACGTTAATAACCCGCGCATGCTCAGAAGCAAGTTATGAGACGGAAGCGCTCGTTCTGGTAAAACTACCATTCGTAATGGAGTAAGCACATTCATCACACTGTAACAGACAGAAAAGCACGAATCGTCTTTTACTAACACGGAATCAGCTAAAGCAGCCCCAAGGGTGGCGTCATCCACATGGAACTTCCCCTTTAGAGTACCGTTGTACGTGTTGTACGTCACCGCGCTTTGCTAGAGCATTTTTTAAAAACGATGGTGTGTGGGCAACGTCGTTTTAATGATGAAGTTGGAAAAACTTAGTTTTTTTCCACATGCCGAAAAACATTGTGTGTACGCGGCATTACAGGTTTTCTTCTTAAGCCTCATACACACGATTGGACTTCAAACAAACTTTTCCGTGGATTTTTGTTTGAAGGGAGTTGGCTGGGCACACCCATAGCATACACACGGCAGGACTATTCTGCAAACTTTCCCAAAACTTTCCCAATATCATGTGGTTTTTCTGCTTTTTACCGTCACCCTTTGGTCAACTTCTGCAATTGTTGGTTGTTTTTAACCACTTAAGACCCGGACCTTTATGCAGGTAAAGGACCTGGCCAGTTTTTGCGATTCGGCACTGCGTCGCTTTAACTGCATGCAATGTGGCTCACAAACAAAATTGGCGTCCTTTTTTTCCCACAAATAGAGCTTTCTTTTGGTGGTATTTGATCATCTCTGCGGTTTGTATTTTTTGCGCTATAAACAAAAATAGAGCGACAATTTTGAAAAAAATGCTTTATTTTTTACTTTTTACTATAATAAATATCCCCCAAAAAGATATAAAAAACGTTTTTTCCCTCAGTTTAGGCGATACGTTATCTTCTACCTATTTTTGGTAAAAAAAATCGCAATAAGCGTTTATCGATTGGTTTGCGCAAAATTTATAGCGTTTACAAAATAGGAGATAGTTTTATTGCATTTTTATTAGTTTTTTATTTTTTACTACTAATGGCGGCAATCAGTGATTTTTTTCATGACTGCGACATTATGGCGGACACATCGGACAATTTTGACACATTTTTGGGACCATTGTAATTTTCACAGCAAAAAATGCTATGAAAATGCATTGTTTACTGTGAAAATGACAGTGCAGTTTAGGAGTTAACCACTAGGGGGCGCTGTAGGGGTTATGTGTGACCTCATATGTTTTTCTAACTGTAGGGGGGCGGGGCTGGACGTGTAACGTCATTGATCGTGTTTCCCTATATCAGGGAACACACGATCAATGAAGCTGCCACTGTGAAGAACAGGGAAGCTGTGTTTACACACAGCTCTCCCAGTTCTTCAGCTCCGGCGACCGATCGTGGGACTCCAGCTGCGATCAGGTCCGCGGGTCCCGCAGCTTCGCACCGGGTCGGGGGCGCGTGCCACTGGCGCGCGCCCGCGGCCCACGGCTGGGAACTTAAAGAGGACGTACAGGTACGTGCTTGTGCCCAGCCGTGCCATTCTGCCGACGTATATCTGCAGGAGGCGGTCCTTAAGTGGTTAACATTGGTTCTGGGCATGCGTGTTTGTACTTCGGACAAAAGTCTGATGGATTTCTGTACACACGATAGGACTTTGCACCGTAGGACTTTTGTTGCCGCAAAGTTTGTCCATTTGCAGAGCAAACTTTTGTCCGATGAAAACCAAAAAAAGTTTTTTTAAAACTTGCTCATTTTGAAGTTTGTTGTCAAAAAGTCCTACCATGTGTATGGGGCATAAGATTGCCCTGTATTAGGATCCATCCAATTTCCCATCAACTTTTACCAGCTTTCCTTTCCCTACTGAAGCATCCACACAACATGATGCTGCCATCACCATGTATCACGGTGGGGATGATGTGTTCAGAGTGATGTGCAGTGTTAGTTTTCTGCCACACATAGCGATTTGCTTTTAGGCTATAAAGTTTAATTTTGGTCTCATCTGACCAGAGCACCTTCTTTCACATGTTTGCTGTGTGCCCCACATGGCTTCTCGCAAACTGCAAAAAACAGGACTTCTTATGGCTTTCCTTTCAACAATGGCTTTCTTCTTGCCACTCTTCCATAAAGGCCAGATTTGTGGAGTGCCTGACTAATAGTTGTTGTGTGGACAGATTCTCCCACCTGAGCTGTGGATCTCTTCAGCTCCTCCAGAGATACCATGGTCCTCTTGGCTGCTTCTCTGATTATTGCTCTTCTGGTCCAGCCTGTTAGTTTAGGTGGACGGGCAAGTCTTGGTAGGTTTGCAGTTGTGTCATACTGTTCCATTTTCAGGAGATGGATTGAAAAGTGCTCCGTGCGATCATGTTCAAAGCTTGGGATATTTTTGCATGTTGCTTTAAACTTCACCACAACTTTATCCCTGACCTGTCTAGTGGGTTCCTTGGCCTTCATGATGCTGTTTGTGTACTAAGGTTCTCTAACAAACCTCTGGGGCTTTACAGAACAGCTGAATTTATACTGAGATTAAATTACACACAGATGGATTTTATTAACTAATAAAGTGACTTATAAGGGCAATTGATTCCACTAGATTTTAGTTAGGGGTATTCAGAGTAAAGGGTGCAGAATACAAATGCACACCACACCTTTCAGATATTTATTTATAAAAAAAATTGAAAACCATTTATAATTTTCTATCCACTTCACAATTAGGTGCAACTTTGTGTTGGTCTATCACATAAAATCCCAATAAAATACATTTATGTTTTTGGTTGACAAAATGTGGAAGATTTCAAGGGGTATGAATACTTTTTAAAGGCACTATATACAGTATATATTGTCTTTATGAAAAAAAAAAAGTTTCATAAATAAAGAAACATATTACTTTTTGACAAACAGAAATGCAACTTTATAATATAAAAAAAAACTGGCTGTAATGCCAATACACATATTACCTGAACAAATTACCAACATAAGTATTAAGAAAAAACATAAGAAAATACTTTTTCTTCTTTCAGCAGCTTAGTAGAGGGCCCTACTTATTCTTATGTGGTAGTGAAATAGTGCAACACATGTTTAAACTTGAATGTGCTACTATTATAGGCTGGGTATGGATTTGTGTTGCTGATTTAGAAAAGGCCAGGAGAGGGCACCAAATAGATAGTGTGAATGAGTGTAATGTGTGGAACTGCGTAGGAAAGTGAAAGGATTGATGCGTCTCTCAGCCAATGCAGCTTTCCGATAGAGTAAGGTGGCTGGGGCTTTAACAGATAGGTGGCGCTCTGAGGAGAGCGGAAGTTCAGGTGGGGTCCCTCCCTCACATTTTATTTTCACTTTCATTTACTGATACAAATTGGAATAACAATTTGTCATAATTTTTATCAATTGACTTAATTCTAATTTTATTTCCCTTTAATTTTCATCACTAAAAACATGCAGCTGACGAAAACTATGACGAAAATGTTTTCGTCTATGAAATGAACTGCTTCTGCGGGAGGGGAGATTTGTAAACGAGAAGCTAAATAAAATAAGATCAAAATGGATCAGTGACACAATACAATGTCCTTGACAGTGTTTTAGCTTAACCACTTAAGCCCCAGACCAAAATGCAGCTAAAGGCCCAGGCCAGGTTTTGCGATTCGGCACTGCGTCGCTTTAACAGACAATTGCGCGGTCGTGCGACGTGGCTCCCAAACAAAATTGACGTCCTTTTTTTCCCACAAATAGAGCTTTCTTTTGGTGGTATTTGATCACCTCTGCGGTTTAAATTTTTTGCGCTATAAACAAAAATAGAGCGACAATTTTGAAAAAATGCTATATTTTTTACTTTTTTCTATAATAAATATCCCCCAAAAAATATATAAAAAAAAATGTTTTCCTCAGTTTAGGCCGATACGTATTCTTCTACATATTTTTGGTAAAAAAAATTGCAATAAGCGTTTATCGGTTGGTTTGCGCAAAATGTATAGCGTTTACAAAATAGGGGATAGTTTTATTGCATTTTTATAAAAAAAAATTTAACTACTAATGGCAGCGATCAGCGATTTTTTTCATGACTGCGACATTATGGCGGACACTTCGGACAATTTTGACACATTTTTGGGACCATTGTCATTTTCACAGCCAAAAATGCTTTTAAATTGCATTGTTTATTGTGAAAATGACAGTTGCAGTTTGGGAGTTAACCACAGGGGGCGCTGAAGGAGTTATGTTTCACCTAGTGTGTGTTTACAACTGTAGGGGGGTATGGCTGTAGGTCTAACGTCATCGATTGTGTCTCCCTATAAAATGGATGACACATTCGATGCAGCCGCCACAGTGAAGCACGGGGAAGCCGTGTTTACATACGGCCCTCCTCAACAACCCCTACCCCTCCACGAAACCTATGGGAGTCTGTGATGTATTGTATCTTATATTCCTCATAATTGTCAACCTGCAGCGGTTGAGGGCGTGGTACCAAGATGGTATAGCGGTTGCACACCAAAGGTTTTAATAAGAAAACATAGAATGGGTTGTAAATATGCATGTTGGAAGGAAGATCTAATGCGTAAGCCAATGGGTTAAACTTACGGAGTATGCGGAAAGGCCCAATATACCGAGGCACCAGTTTTAGTGCGGGAACACGGTGTCTGAAGTTACAGGAAGACAGCCAGACCCTCTCCCCAATTTGGTAGGAAGGTGCAGGTAGGTGTTGGTGCTCAGCATGGAGTCTGTCCATCTCACTGGAGTGTTGCAAGTATCCTTGGAACTGAACCCAAGTGGAACAGAGTTTCTGAAGATATTCCTCTAACACAGGAATTGTGTCAGGCATCATAGAAGACTGGAACTCATAGTTCGCCATAAACAAAGATATAGCAACATAGGAACTGCTCCAAGGCTTGGTTGGCCCATTCTGCAGCCCCATTGGACTGCGGGTGATATGCAGATGAGAAGGAAAGCTGAACTACCAACTGTGCACAAAAGGCTCCCCAAAACCTGGACACAAACTGGCTACCTCTCTCCGAGATGATAACTTTAGGTGACCCATCTCCTGAGGGAAAATTAACAGTTCTTTGGATGTAGGCAACTTCTTTAGCACAATACAATGAGACATTTTGCAAAACCGGTCAACAATAACAAGTATAACTGTGTTGCCCTAGGAGTTGGGTAAATCCACAATAAACAAGTGGGTCCAAGGCATTGCCACTGGGTATGGGTTGTACGACTCTTACACTCCTACACCCACTGGAAAGTGACAAGGGGTTTTATTCTGACCACACACAGGACAAGCAGCAACAAAGGTGGTTACATCAGTGTGGAAACTAGGCCACTAGAATTGTTGAGACATAGACCATATGCGTTGATACTTCCCTGGGTGCCCAGCTGCTTTAGGCGAATGTTAGGTCTGAAGCAAAGCAGTGCAGAAATTCTTGGGGACAAAGCAGCAGTCATGAGGTTTTTCAGGATGGATCTGAGAGGCAAGATTTCTCTCACCCAAAAGGTGAAGTAAGACTAGTGTGAATAGTGGCTAAAATGCAATCCAAGGGTATCACAGGAGTAGGAACAGACTCCATATTGAATGAGGAGGAAAACTGCTGTGACAATGCATCTGCCCTTATATTCTTTGTACCAGGTAAGAATTAGACTAAGTAATTGAAGCTTGACAGAAAAAGAGCCTATCATGCCCTTCTGGGAGATAAGCGTTTAGCCTAAGACAAAAATTTGAGATTCTTATGGTTAGTCAAAATGAGGACCAGCACAGTAGTAGCCTTGAGGAGATGCCTCCAATCTTTCAGAGCTAAAATGATGGCTAATAATTCTTTGTATCTAATTTCATAATTGCATAATCTGCTGGAGACAATTTTTTTTAGAAAAGTACCCATGGATGCATAGAGCTCTCAAAGGTAGGATGTTGAGACAGGAGAGCGCTTACTCCACTCTCAGATACATCAACTTCAAGAATGAAGAGAAATGTAGGAGCTGTAGCAAATGCAGCCTTGAGGTATTCAAAGACTTTAATGGAATCCAGGGACCAATTATGTGGTTTGCTGTCCTTCCTGGTTACATCAGTCAGGGGTTTGATCAGAAAAAGGAAATTACGAATACATTTCCGATAATAATTGTCAAAGCCAAGAAAAACGTTGTAGAGGATGTAGACTTATGGGTTTAAGGCCACTGTAAGACTGCACATAGTTTCATTGGGTCCATTGAAAACCCGACATTAGAAATGATATAACCCCAAAATTTAACCTGTTCACAATGGAACTCGCATTTTTCCAACTTGCAATACAGTTTGTTCTCTCTTAACCTCTGTAGCACACAGTCTATGCGGTGGTTCTCTGGGGATTTAGAATATATGAGAATATCATCGAGGTAAACCACCACACATTACTGCAGCATATCTCGGAGGACATTGTTAATAAATTCCGGGAAAACTGCAGGAAGGTTGCAGAGACCAAAGGGCATTACGTGGTATTCGTACTGTCTGGTCCTAGTATTTAATGCAGTTTTCCATTCGTTCTGCCCTCACCGTTTCCAACAAAAATATAAAAATGTGGAAACCTTTTGAAGACCCCTCGTGTATACTCTGAAGTAGGTTTCAGCAGATTCTATGTCCAAGATTACAGTGGATCTGTAGAGCAGTTTCTGCATTATTGTAAGGTAAAAAAAATTGGGTGTTGTCATTTAGGGGAGTAACAAGGTTTTTACATTACTTTAAAGTCCTTTAGCCTCCACTGCGGGAAATTTCTCCTGAGCACTTTCCTCAAAATCATGGGACTCCTCTCCCCCACTCTTACCAGGCCTGCCCTCAGGCATACCCATGTGCCATTACATTCGCATTGAAGATTGTTTTTCTACAGTGCTCTCCACACAGATTGCAAAAGTCTTGGCTTCTCTGTCATCTAGGGCTCAGAAGAATATGCCACATAAACAATCTGTTCCCCTCTGGCTGTAAAAAAATTGGGCATTCATTAAGGCTGATTTACTAATAATAAATTGTCAAGATTAACTTCCATAATACAGTCATTTGCATTTAATAATTCCATACATTCAATAATTGTTGTGAATTTTCACTCAATTTAAGTGTGAAAAATCTCAACTGTCTTGGTAAATCAGCCTCATAGTTTTTGTTCTAGTTTTCAGCTATGTGCTTGAGACTTTAACCACTTAAGACCCGGACCAATATGCAGGTAAAGGACCTGGCCAGTTTTTGCGATTCGGCACTGCGTCGCTTTAACTGACAATTGCGCGGTCGTGCAACATGGCTCCCAAACAAAATTGGCGTCCTTTCTTCCCCACAAATAGAGCTTTCTTTTGGTGGTATTTGCTCACCTCTGCGGTTTTTATTTTTTGCACTATAAACAAAAATAGAGCAACAATTGTCAAAAAAAAATCTATATTTTTTCCTTTTTGCTATAATAAATATCCCCCAAAAATATATATATATTTTTTCCTCAGTTTAGGCCGATACGTATTCTTCTACCTATTTTTGGTTAAAAAAATCGCAATAAGCGTGTATCGATTGGTTTGCACAAAATGTATAGCTTTTACAAAATAGGGGATAGTTTTATTGCATTTTTATTAATAATTTTTTTTGACACATTTTTGGGACCATTGTCATTGTCATTTTCACAGCACAAAATGCTATAAAAATGCATTGTTTACTGTGAAAATGACAATTGCAGTTTGGGAGTTAACCACTAGGGGGCGCTGAAGGGGTTAAGTGTGACCTCATATGTGTTTTTAACTGTAGGGGGGCGAGGCTGGACATGTGACATCATTGATCGCCTTTCCCTATATCAGGGAACAGACGATCTCCCCGTTCTTCAGCTACTGTGACCGATTGAGAATTTTATATCCTATTTTATCAAAAGACTGCACAGTCTGATATGCTGCTCTATTTGAGTTTCTCTAATTACATGAATTATATGCTTAATGGTAAACTACTTCTATGACCTCCTATGGCCTAAACTATAAGCTGTATTTAACTGTTATACATGTCTGAAATTGCCTATTATTGTATATCAACAGGAATTTTTTATTTTTTATTATTTATGTAAAAGTGTCATTTATTTTGAATTTGTTTATGACATAAAGCAAGGAGGCAAAGCGCTGCCAAGGACCTTCTGGAATCAGAACGTAAATATGTCCTGAACTTATCTCATATTCTGAAGATCAGGGCGGCTTTACAAGGGTCTGAAATCAAGAGGAGTGCTAAAGAGAGAAGGTATTGTATGTCCCTGCAAAAAAAAAAATATTACGGTTATTAAATAGTAGTTTGCTGTAGTAAATGCCAAAATACTATTGGTTAGAGTTAGACAGAGTATAGACAATGGTATCTCCTTTTGGCTTGAGGAACATCCTAGGGCACAGGTGTCAAACACAAGGCCAAATCCGGCCCTCCAGGCCGTTTCATGTGGCCCTCGCACCTCCCCTACTGCTGCAGGAGAGCTCCAGCCCTCCACTGGTCCTCCTTCAGAGTCCAGACCCTTACTTTCTGCTTTCAAGCAATGCATCCAGCTTCTTCCCAGCAGGAGCATAAGGAAAGGGGGTGCACTGTGATGTAAGGGAGAGTGGGGGACTCAACTTCTGATGGTGGGGTGACTCTTGACATCTAATATATGGGGAGGGGATGCGCTGGACATCCAATCTTACAGATACAACCGGCCCTTTTGAGGGCAATCATTATGCTGATGCGGCACACGATGAAATTGAGTTTGACACCCCTGTCCTAGGGCATTTAATAAAGTGTGAATGTCACTTTTCTGGTGGTAATTCCCTTAAGAACTACCTGTGCCTGATTCAGGCAAGCATTTGTGCCAGATTTGGTGACATTGCCAACACTGGCAACAAATTCAGGGAGTTTAAGAACCTGTCGCTACAGGAGCATCACATTCATAAAGAATTACCTCCCTTTCACAGAACTGAGGTATTTAAGACCAGAGGTATGCCAGTGGGGCATGTCTGTGCTGGGAAGCTGTCAGCTGTCATCTGTCAACATGGATATCCCCTAGATCAGTGATGGCAAACCTTGGCACCACAGATGTTTTGGAACTACATTACCCAGGATGCTCATGTACTCTGCATTGTTGAGCATCATAGGAAATGTAGTTCCAAAAGATTTGGGGTGCCAATGTTCGCCATCACTGCCCTAAATGAAAACTAAATGTAAACAAAGGGATGTAGGATACTGGTGATGCCATTATTCAAGTATGGCAATGTACTTATTAGTAAATGACTTGTGTCACTGAGAGGGTAGAGCCTGATGGGGAAAACAGAGAGTTGTCCCCCATCAAGTCAGCCTTACTTTTAGATGACAGCGCACAGCAGTGGGTAGTCTCAAGAGCCCTTATTGGACTGAATAGTGACTAAGGATCCACCCACTGCTGTGCACTGTTAATCAGGGGTCAAGTCTTGGGGAAAAAAGTGTGGGAACTCTCACCCAAGATCCACTCCCCCACCAAAAAATAAATAAAAATTATACGCTCATATGCATAATTACTAAACCGCATGTTTTTTTTTTTTCGATCCACTGTACCTTAGTAATCCTTTGTTACTGGCCGCTTCCTGTATATGGATTCATCGGGTAGTGTGCGGGTATTCCGTCATTTCCTCGATGCTGCAATGTCTCCTGGGAGCTTTTGTCATTGTTCCCAGGAGACATTGTGGAGGTCTGCTACGAGTTATTGCGAGATTTAGAAAGAACTTGCTTCTTTCTAAATCCCGCGATAACTTGCGGCAGACCTCCGCAATGTCTCCTGGGAACAATGACAAAAGCTCCCAGGAGACATTGCGGCATCGAGGAAGTGACGGAATACCCGCACACTACCCGATTAATCCATATACAGGAACCGGCCAGTAACATAAAGGATTACTAAGGTTCGCCTGCCCCCGACAGTGACTCGAGTTGGGCATCGCCGCTTAGTGAAGGATTGGCTCGGGCGGCTCGGCTGCTCTAGTTCTGCAAAGGGAACTGCGTTCCTGCTGTGAAAAAAGTGCAGGAACTCCGTTCCCACAGGACTTGAGCCCTGCTGTTAATCAATAATTAGGAGGATCTGATGGGGAACACATCTCTCAAATCCCCATCAGGCTTTGCCCACCCTACAAAATGCCTCAGCCATGTACCTGTCTGTGTGATGGGTGCAGTGGACAGGGAGAGAGGGAGTACACTGCAGAAGGTTGTCCTGGTCCATTCTCCAGGAGTATGCTGTTACTGGACTTTAAAAGGGGAAGCAGCACAGTGATATGTCATCTCTCTCATTCTGCTTTCTCTTCCTATCATCATGCTTCTTGTTAGCACAAACAATGATTGACTCCTTATGCTAAGGTGACCAGAATTTAAAAATGAAATCTGGGGACATATTTTTTTTTTTAAATTGGCAAATGGAAACTATTTTATAAGCATATTTTCCTCAAATTATATATGCAGTGTATGTGGTATGTGTTTATGGAATGATTGTATGATATATACGTTATTTCTCACATTTCGTCAATGAGATAAAAAAAGATACTTCTTAGAATTTTTTGAGAAATGATTACCAATTATTAAGAAGATAAGATAGATAAAAACCTTGGAGGGAGGGATGAGGCAGCAGCACATGCTGCATAAACGCCGGATATTTGTCTATGCACGGGCTGTCTGGCAGAGGGGTCGGAGCTTGACATATCGGGCCCACCATCCCTGATATCCCAGATTGTGCTGGATAGATATTGACATTGCTGCATGTCCTGCTAGGGCTAGTATGGGCACCCCCCTGAATCCGGGGACAGATCCAGGGACAGACGTGGCCCAGGGACAGTGTCCTCAATCCGGGGACTGTCCCCGGAAACCGGGGACGTCTGGTCACCCTACCTTATGCTGCTACTTCCTCTCGCACTCCATCTCTGCCATACAGGGACTTCAATAGTACAATACAGTACCAGGTCAAATTTAGGTACTTACTTATATATATATATATATATATATATATAAAATATATAATAATGATTACAGAGCTGCATTAATC
Organism: Rana temporaria; assembly: GCF_905171775.1. Taxonomy (NCBI): domain Eukaryota; kingdom Metazoa; phylum Chordata; class Amphibia; order Anura; family Ranidae; genus Rana; species Rana temporaria. The sequence goes on along the minus strand of NC_053492.1, from coordinate 340,429,108 downwards.
TGTGTCTTCAGAGCTGGCTCTAGGCTTTGTGAGGCCTTAGGCAAAACCTAGACATGAGGCCCCACTCACGCCCATAATGGGAAAAATAATTAAAGCGATAAAAAATGTAACTGTATAAATTGCATATATTAAGTGCTAGTGTCAGTTTCTCAATCGCGGTGCTGATGTCAGTTTCTCTATCTTGGTGCTGGTGTCAGTATCTCTCTCGGTGCTGGTGTCAGTGCTCTGTATCTCGGTGCTGGTGTCAGAGAACACTGACACCAGCACCGAGATACAGAACACTGACACCAGCACCGAGATAGAGACACTGACACCAGCACCGAGATAGAGACACTGACACCAGCACCGAGATACAGAGCATTGATACCAGCACCGAGATAGAGGGACTGACACCAGCACTAAGATAGAGACACTGACACCAGCACTGAGATAGAGACACTGGTGTCAGTGCTTTGTATCTTGGTGCTGGTGTCAGTGTTCTCTATCTCAGTGCTGGTGTCAGTGTTCTCTATCTCAGTGCTGGTGTCAGTGTTCTCTATCTCAGTGCTGGTGTCAGTGAGGGAGGTTGCAGTGGAGTAGCCAATAAGCAGGCAGTGCCAGCACAGGATGCGGAGCGCCAGGCCCACCACAACTGAGGATCAGCATTGGACTGGGTTGGGACCTCCCGACCCCGCAGTGCCACCCTGACTGACAGCCCCAGAGAGGGGAAGCCCGAACACCTCTTCTTTCCTACCTCCTATCGGCTTCCTACAGCCCTGGTGAGGCTTCCTCCCTGGCAACGCCCTCCTCCCCTCTGCTTACCAGACACTGTACGCCTCCTCCTAGTGTGCAGGGATTGCTCAGCACAGCACTCCAGTGGCCCAGTGGGGGGTGACGCGGGGGCGATCTGCATCCCCAGAGTAGCGGGAATCATTGTATTAACATTTTGCTGCTGGAATGAGTCTCCTCCCCTTCTTCTCCCCCTGACAACACAGTGATGGCCCCACCTCCTCCCCAGGACACAGCCGCGGCTCTGTCATTTCTCTCCAGTCTCCACTGCTTGGCCATGGAGCTCACAGGCAGCCGCAACATTAACCCTCTGATCGTCTGAGCGAAGTGCCGCTGTAGCGGCATTGTTTCCAGCAGAGGCAGCTCTTCAATTAGGCGACGCCCCTGTCAGTGTGGGGCCTTAGGCGACCGTCTAACTTGCCTAATTAGAGAGCCGCCTCTGTGTGTCTTTACAGTATATCTGCCTAGACTTCAGTTTCTAGCTTACAATGTGTATACAGGCTATAATTTTATATAATTCTATAAAGTTATTTGAAGTATCCCTTCTTAAGAGCAAAGGAGCTGTTTTACTTTTTGTATTTAAGTTAAATCAAAGCTGGCTAAAATATTTAATCATTTTAGATCTGATTTTCATTTTAAAAGAGAAGTATGGGAATCCGTTTTTTGCAGTTTCATACTTACCTAGGGGGATGCAGCATCGGTCCGATGCTGCATCTGTCTTCCGGCGTCTCTGCAATGAGAACCGAGCAATTGAACATCGTCGATGGCTTGGTTATCTCGGCTCCCTCAGCAGAGAGTTGCTGCCTGTCAATTGGCATCTCTCCTGCTCTGCTCTTCCACACTCACTGGAGGGCTGAGCTGTGGAGGGGCAGGGAACGGGCGTCTCAGCAGCTCACTAAGAGGCGAATCCAGACTCCCAGAGTTGGGATGACGCAAAACAAATTGCACTTCTGTGACCCATAGGAGAAGCTCAGCCAAACAAGCTCAGACTGGACTTCTCCTTTAATTGCTAACTGTAAACCAATAATTTCAAGTGTTCCTAAAACATATTCTAAGCTCTCTTGACCTACCCCTAACCTTAACACGGCCTTAAAGCTGGCCATACACAAACAGATTTATTTTGTTTCATCCATTGGCTGAACAAAATAAATCTACCCCCTGTCCATTCCTTTGTGTTCTGACAGCTGTAAACACTGGCTGTCAGAATATCTGAGCAATGCTTGTAGCTCAATATATGCAATAGTGCAGCGCTCTAAGAGTGAAACAGTGTAAAATTAAGCAACCAAAGTTTTAAAGTGACAGTGCAAAAATACATAGGCCCGGATTCACAAAGCACTTGCGCCGACGTATCTCGAGATACGCCGCGTAAGTGCAAATATGCGCCGTCGTATCTGTGCACCGTGCCCACAAAACTAGATACGCCTGAAAATAGGCTTCATCCGACCGACGTAACTTGCCTACGCCGGGGTAGAGTGGGCGCATATTTACGCTGGACGTATTTGGCGCTCCCATTGATTTTCTATTCAAATATGGAAATGAGGGAGATACGCCGATTCACGAACGTACGTGCGCCCGGCGCATGCTATACGCGGTTTGCGTAAGTCGTACGTCCGGCGTAAAGTTATTCCCCATAAAGGAGGTGTAACTCAGCAGCAGACATGCAAAGGTCTGCACCAGGGAACTCAAGCCGTCGTATTTTACATTGTTTACGTTAGACGTGAATATGGCTGGGCTTAGGTTACGTTCATGCCGTTGTTCCGATGTGATTGTGAGCATGCGCACTGAGATGCGCCCAGGGGACGGCGCATGCGCAGTTGGCGATATGTATCTGTCTGGCGCTCGGCCCATCATTTGCATGGGGTCACGCCTCATTAGCATGGCTCACACCCACTTCCACTTCCACCGACTTACGCCTGAGAAACCCAGAGCAGATTTGGGAGGAAGTGCTTTGTGAATCCAGTGCTTTCCTCTCTGCGTCGGCGTAGCGTAAATGAGATACGCTACAGCGGCATAAATATGTGCCAGTGTCTGTGAATCTGATTTTATTGATGGTTCTGGTGAGTGCATAGAAGTGGGGGGAACTAAGAACTTTGTGGAAGCACTTTAAGTTGCTTTTTCCTTCACAAACACACAATTGCTGTCTTTTATGTACAGTATTATTGCACTGTCACTTTAAAAAAAAAATGCTTAATTTTACACTATTTGGCTGAGCACTGCACTATTGCATATATTGTGTTATGAGATTAGTCAACTTTTTGTGTTAGCAGCTCTAAATCCTCTAGCGGCGCTCACTCTTCCTCACACAATGCCCGTAGCAGACACTAATCGGACAAATTTCAACAGAGTCGCTCTATCTTTGAGTCAGTAACATGGATTAAGTATACAAGTAGGACCCTTAAACTTTCTCTGGCTTAACTGATTTATTTACGTGTCTGAGTTCATTAACTCAAAATATGAAGCAAGTGGGTCACCGTATAAGGCAGGTAACTGCCATTTCCAGATAGGAATCAGTTGTGTTAGCCAGTTTCACTTTCGCCAGGGCCACTAAGCAAAGTATCATAGCAGAAGCATGGGTTGAGGGGGGTGTAACACTGTAGCTCAACCACCCGCTTTTAACGTCACCCAGCGACCCGTGTGATCAAGCCCTAAATGAGTTTTAAATATACTTCCAAGACAAATAATATATGCTAGGACTAATGCACCTAATGTGATTAACATCCACCGGCAAGAACATAAACCAGTAACTGCTAATGAGAAAAGGTATTTATCAGTTTTACTAAAACTATTGCATTTGCATGTTCTGTGGGAGAGCAGATATAGTGAATGCAGTGTCATGGGTATAGTAACACAGAACAAGATAAAATCAACTTTGCTGAAATCAGACTGGCACAAGATGAATTGTAATGACTTGTTTTTGGCTATTGCATTAAGAAGTGAAAAATTATTTGCATCTGTGGCTCCTCCATAGTCCCTGCTGCTCTGTAATCATTCTGCAGAATTGTCATCAGTTCTCTAGTTCACTGGTCTTTAGTCGGTGAGCATGACATGAGTTAACAAAGCTTTACTTCTTTAGCATACCATTCCTTCCTCTGAGGCCCCGTACACACCATAGAATCCATCCACAGATAAATCCCAGCAAATGGGTTTCAGCGGATAGATCCTATGGTGTGTACACGCCAGCGGATCTTTTTCCGCGGATATATCTCCCCTGGGATGGATTCCAGCAGATCGAATATTTGCTGACATGCAGAACATATCCATCTGCTGGAGTCCATCCCAACGGATGGATCCGCTGGTCTGTACAGACTCACCGGATCCATCCGTCCGAAGGGATCCCCCGCATGCGTCGTAATGATTTGACGCATGCGTGGAATTCCTTATATGACAGCGTCGCGCACGTCGCCGCGTCATAATCGTGGCGACGGCGCGACACGTCATCGCCAGAGGATTTTGGCGCGGATTTCAATGCGATGGTGGCGGAAATCTACGAGAGAATTTATCCGTGGAAACGGTCCGCTGGACCGTATCCGCGGATAAATCCTCCCGTGTGTATGGGGCCTAACAGTCTGGAAGGAATGGTATGGTAGGAAACAGGAACAAGGTATGGTAAGTCAGTTTTATGAAAAATAACAACTGCAGGAAGTCTACGTCTGGTGAATAGTTCTTTGCCCTATGAGAGGTTTTTTTTTCTGACATAGCTTACAAAGCATATGTTCTCTGAAAACTTTCCTGGTGCATCATGGCAGCATACAGTGGGTTGTGGCTCCGCCCCCCCCAAAACCTGATAGGACGGTGTAACGACACCCCGTGTATGAGAGGGATTAAAGTCATTAAGGATATTCCATTCCCAAACACAAGGCAGCTACCAGACACTCCAACCAGGCGAACAAGAAACCCATACGAATAATTCTCCCCCAAATACGAGACGAAGCTCCGTGTTGAAGGTCAAAAAGGAATACCAATCTTTATTGAAAGACTACAGGCTTATATACAGTAAAAGAGGAGGTGTATACATATCCTGCTCATATTACTCTGAAAATACACCAGTGACCAGACCTAATTAACATGAGCTAATTAACTAATCCCTTTAAGCAGCCAAGATGACTCAGAGGCATGACCTTTAGGCTAGGCTTGTCGTCTTGTAGCTCAGAAGACACAATCAACATTATCACCAATCAACACAGAATTCCTTCACACAATTACAGGGTCAATTAGCACAAGCCACAATGAAAGACCCGTAGAAGTTATCCTAGACTCATTTACAATATAACAGACAGACAGGTGGCTGGAGGTGATGACATTAGCATCTCTTTACAGTATATGTCCTGGAAGATATTGTAGATAAATAAATATTACTGTTCCTATTTTAAGTAATCCAAGACATATATTCTTAACCACCTGTCAACCGCACGCCGTCAAATGACAGCGAGCGGAAGACTCCATTGTTCTGACAGGACGTCATACGACGTCCTGTCATTTAAAGCCGCTAGTTTGAAGTTTAAGGGGTGTCTACCCTCTGATTGCTTCCAGCCAGCCAAGCTACTGGATTAGATCGAAAAGCAAAAACTTCTGCTCCAGTTTGTAGTCAAATTAATTAAAAAGTTCCAAGAGCACAGAGGAGATGAGGATTCTGTTCACTTTTGTTCCTAGTCAAAAAAAGAAAAGTCAGCATCAACAAGTACAATCACCTTCTAGATTGTTAAGACAAATATAAGAGCCTGCTCTTCACAAGACCTTCCTGTTCTGGAAGACAGAGTATATTCCAGGCTATATGGTCCTCCCGGAATACCTTCATTACACTTTATTGGGTGAACCCAGCTCAGCTTGCGACAGTAACATTTTGAAAATTTGTTGTGCAGGAGCATACTTACGCTACTATACAGCTAGTGTATCATTTCAAATTTGTTTGTATGCCCTCCTGTTTGGCAAGGTAGTTCCCATTGTATGCTGCCAGGACAATGGAAAATTGTATACTCACTTTTCCAAAATTTCCTTTTCCTGGTGCATCTTCATGGTAACATACAGATTCCCACTCAAATCGTGAGAGTTACAGAGAATTCTGCAAGCTGGTTGCGGGGGTGGAGCCACAACTCATTGTATGCTGCCATGAAGATGCACTCGGGAAAGTTAATTACGGAAAGATGAGTATGCAACTTTCCGTTTTATTGAATAAGGCTATAAGAATATGCAAAAATTTAAAAATGTATGCAAAAAAAAAATACAATTATAATTTAGGCAAAGTGCATTTAGAAGACACAGCATATGGCCTGTGTGTGAGCAAATTTTCTTAATAAACCACCATCCCTAATGGAAATGGAATGCTTTGTGTAATACAGTATATCAATATAAAAATGTATATTTTTGTGGAAGCATGATGTGCTTATTTTACTAGATAGTCTAACAGGGGGGGGGTTGATTTTAATATGTTGGATAATTGATGCAGTATCTACTGCCAAAATAGCGATACAGCATATAACCGAAATATAATGCTGCGTACACACGATCATTTTTCGGGTTGTAAAAAACAATGTTTTTCAGGCTCTACAAAAAACAACGTTTTTTCAACTTCATCATTAAAACGGCCTTGCCTACACACGATCGTGGGGAAAAAAATGCTCTAGCAAAGCCGGGTGACATACAACATGTACGACGGCACTATAAAGGGGAAGTTCCATGTGGATGACGCCAACCTTGGGGCTGCTTTTGCTGATTTTGTGTTAGTAAAAGACGATTCACGCTTTTCTGTCTGTTGCAGCGTGATGAATGTGCTATCTCCATTACGAACGCTAGTTTTACCAGAACGAGCGCTCCCGTATCATAACTTGTTTCTGAGCATGTGCGGGTTTTTCATGTCGTTAAAGCCCACACACGACCATTTTTTACAACCCGAAAAACGACAACGTTTAAAATGTTGTGAAAAAATAGAGCATGTTCAAAAAACTTTTTGCCCATTTTTCAGAACCCAAAATATGCTCTGAAGTCCACACACGATCGTTTTAAATGACATTTTTAAAAAACTTTGTTTTTTACAACCCGAAAACTGATAAGGTTTTGAGTAAGGTATGTTTAAAATACCAGTACATTATTCATTTGACATTTTTCAAGAGAACATTAATCATAGAACTGTTACTTTTCAGGCTGAACACATTTTCAAGGGTCACTTTTTGTTCATTTTCTCAGTTTCTTTCCCAGTTCCTTGCGATATTTGATCCAGCATCATCTGGACCTGCTCCATGTACTGCAAGAAAGAATGGTCAAATGGTCCCGACAAGGAATCCTGGGAGATATATTTCTGAAATTAACAAATGATGAGGTACACTTTGTATATATAGCTTATCAGCTCTTTTAGTAATGTTATGACATCATTACCATTACAAGTTTAAACACATTAACATAATAAAATAGCAGTAGCTTACTACTGCTATGAGTCATATTGCTTGGACTGAGTGGAGGTTAATGTTTTAAAAAAAAAAAAAAGAATATAAAACAATACACCAATCAGCCATAACTTTATGATCACTGCCAGGTTAAGTGAATAACATTGATTATCTTGTTACAATGGCATCTAAAAATTGGTGGGATAAATTAGGCAGCACGTAAACATGTTGTCCCTGAGACAGATGTGTTGAAAGCAGAAAAAACTGGCGTTGCAGTTTGTTGTGTATGGGGCTATGTAAGCCACAGTCCAGTCAGGGGTTCCCATGCTGACTTGTGTCCACAGCCAAAACTGCCTACAATAAGCACGTGGGTATTGGGCATCAGAACTGGATCATGGAGCAACGGAAGAAGGTGGTCTGGTCTGATCAATCACATTTCCTTTTACATTATGTGGATGGCCAGGTACATGTTTGTCACTTACCTGGGGGGGAAATAGCACCAGGATGCTGTATGGGAAGAAGGCAAGCTGGCAAAGGCAGTGAGATGCTTTTGGTAATGCTCTGCTGAGAAACCTTAACAAATAAAGCTGAACTCCAGCATTTCAGAGCGAAAATGACTGACTGCTGAACACCAGCCTAGCCCGTGTCTATAGTAATAAACGGCTTCAGCCAGGCTCCATCTAGGCCATGCCACAATGTGTTTCACCCAGCCCAAAGGGCTTAGTCATGGAGGTCTTCCATGGGTGGCCTCTATGATAGGGTGACCAGACATCCCCAGTTTCAGGGGACAGTCCCCTGATTGAGGACACTGTCCCCGGACCAAGTCTGTCCCTGGTTTTGTCCCCAGATTGTATTTAATAGGGGGCAGGGGCAATTTCAAAGACAATCAGTGCAGAATTAAAATAAAAAAAATTGAATTACACCCCCCGCCCCGCCGTGCCTACTAGCATAGGGGGGTTGTATTTTTCCCATTATCTGTGCCCCTTTCTGATGATCATGTGCTGGTCGGAGCGGAGGGAATATTTCTTCAGTTTCAGGTGCATGCCCATTCAGCTTCGCTCGCATGTTCTTCTGCCTTGGCTTAAATCCTGGCCAGCCACCTGCCTATCTCCTTGCCTTCCCTGGCGGAGTGATCTTCCTCCGCTCCCCATCCAGTAGTAGCTGGGCCCGAAGAGTAAGACTTGAGAGGCTGTGAGGCGGGCGGCGACGGGCAGAGAGTTGATGATTGTTGCCATTCCTAGTAAAGAAAAAATATGTCCCCGGATTTCATTTTAAAAATCTGGTCACCTTACTCTATGACTAAGCCCCGTTGATGGAGTGAAACACATTGGGGGCGTGACCTGGATGGAGTGGGGCTGAAGCTTTTTATTACTATAGACACAGGCTGAGCTTGTGTGTGGTGGTTGGCTGTTTTCACTCAGAGTTGACAAGTCACACCACACCATCACTGCTGATCTCCTGACCTCTCAGGATTGAGTCTGAGAGAGTGACTCCTCCCCAGGGCTAGAACTGGTCCAGTAGTAATCGGCGCACGTACCTAGCAGTAGGACGTGTGGCTCCTGGTTCCCAGACAGGCAGGGTTTTTCTCCCCCGTTGCTGCTGTCTCCCCCCTTGGAGACTCCTCTGGCTTCCTCCGGTTTTCCCCTGGATTCACTGGCTCCCTCCTGGCTCCCTCCTTCATCCCTCTTCCAGGGAGCCAGACAGGTAACCCCCCTGTGATCAGGGCTATCGGCCCCCCCCCGAGACCGTTGGCGGCCGTCCTTTTCAGGACAAGCCGCTACAACGGCCTAATCACGGCGGTTCACCCCTGCTCCTACACCCCTCTTACCTTCACATTTAAGGCATCCTCCCCGCCGCACTTTTCAGCCTCTTTCGGGACATCCGCGCCAGCCTGTCGCGATTTGCGGCAGCCACAATCTAGGAAAGACCGCGGCTTCACCCGCGGCCTAGCGGCGAGCCGCTTCCCACGCCTGGCAATCACCACCAAAACCGCCAAAACTGCCCAGAAACCCCCCCCTATCCCAGAAGGACACCATCTTCTCTCCAGTCACCAATTCCAACCCCTGCATCACCACTTCTGAGAAACGCATGGTATCGTACGGAGTCCCTCAAGGATCGCCTCTGTCGCCAGTGCTGTTTAACATCTATCTTCGTCCTCTTTTTGAAATCATTAGCAGACAACCCATCTCCATCGATGCCACTAAAAATATCATTGGTACTTTGCGAAATAGCATAGCGCCAAATGATATCATTCCCACCAAACTGCTGAAGGAATGCGCCGACATCCTGGCACCTGCTATCATGCAGCTTATAAAACAGTCTTTCAAGGAGGGCATAGTGCCCCCCCAGTTGAAAGAGGGCATAATCCAACCCATCTTGAAGAAACCCACCCTAGACCCCAAGGACCCACGTCACCGTCGTCCCATAACAGGTCTAAACGTTTTCTCCAAGGTAATGGAGAAAGTAGTGGTACAACAGCTGCAACAGCATCTAGATACCCATAACCTACTTGATCCATTTCAATCAGGTTTCCGTCCCGGACATGGTACGGAAACAGCATTACTCAAAACATGGGACGACACTCTCGAGGCCGCAGACGAAGGAGAATCTTGTCTCCTGGTTCTGTTGGACCTAAGCGCTGCCTTCGACACTGTAGACCACAAACTATTACTGACTCGGCTAGCTGACGTAGCCAAAGTCGCAGAAGGTGATTTATCTTGGTTCTCCTCTTTTTTGGAAAACCGGTCACAAACAGTGAAATTGGGACTTTTCACTTCTGAGAAACGCACGGTATCGTACGGAGTCCCTCAAGGATCGCCTCTGTCGCCAGTGCTGTTTAACATCTATCTTCGTCCTCTTTTTGAAATCATTAGCAGACAAAAACTGCTTTATCACTCATATGCAGACGACACGCAACTGTATTTCCGCATTTGCAACAAAAAGGATCACCACCTCAATCTAGAGACATGCCTCTCTTTGATAGAGAACTGGATGACAAAGAGTTATCTTAAACTCAACGGAGCGAAAACAGAACTTCTCCTGTTTCACGCCAAGCGTATGAATCAACCTGCAACATCTTGGTCCCCCCCGCCCATTCTGGGCAAAATCATCACCCCTAGCGCCAAAGTCAAAAGTCTCGGAGTCATCTTTGACTCCTACATGACAATGGACGCACAAATAGGGTCAGTAGTCAGCGGATCACACCATCTGCTGCGCCTACTGGGCAAACTTACTCCTTTTATTCCCAAAGAAGACATATCGGCCGTGGTGGGAGCAATTGTAAACTCCAGATTGGATTATGCAAACGCCCTTTACCTCGGACTCCCAAAATACCAAATCGCTCGTCTGCAAGTCTTTCAAAATACGGCCGCCAGACTTGTGACTGGGAAAAAACCCTGGGAATCAATCTCACCTTCACTGAGATCCCTTCATTGGTTGCCAGTAAAGGACAGAATTGTTTTTAAAGCACTCTGTCTAACGCATAGATGTATCCATGGGAATGCTCCCCATTATCTATGCGAAAAAATAAAAGCTCACAACTCCAATCGCGTTCTGCGATCCACCAACCAAAATCTGCTCCAGATACCGAAAGCCAATTACAAGTCCAAAGGAGAAAGAAGATTCGCGGTCCAGGGTCCCAGATTATGGAACGCTTTACCAACCAGCATTCGGTGGGAGGAAAACCACTTAGCATTCAGGAGAAAGATCAAGACGCATCTCTTTTGATATCAAAAGAGACAGGAACAACAAGCGCCCAGAGGCGATTTAGTTTGCATGTGCCGCGCTATATAAGTTTTCATTCATTCATTCATTCAGTTGCATAGAGCCAGGATGAGCTCTGTCTGCCACATGCACCCACACAGTAGGAGTCAATGGATTATCGGATGTATGTCTAGAGCAGCACCCTAAGTTTTGCATTGTCACAGCATTCTAGTACCTTTTAAGCAGTTACATCAACAGTGTTATCCTTTCGGAAAAAGGGAAATTAAATTAAAGCTGACCCCTCTATGCAACCCTGTCAGTGTTAAATGATTTGTCTCAATCCTTCAACTGACATTTTGCTGGACAGCTTGGTCTGTTAATGGGAATTGAAAAATAACAGACTTACAGGCAGGATCACCAGGTGAAAATGAAATAAATAAAGCCTAAAAATAGGATTTTTTGTACTCACCATAAAATCATTTTCTCTGAAGTTCATTGTCGGACACAGCACTTTAAATCTTGACCTTAGGGGTTATATCGCCACCTTCAGGAGAGGACTAGGCAGAACATGTAAAAACAGCAAAACTGCACAGTACCGCCTAGGGGGCGGTCCTACTGGCTATGACCCCTCACACTGCATCCAGCAGCTCTGTTCGTCAAAAAGCAGTACAAACAGAAATAGAGGGGTGGGTGCTGTGTCCGTCAATGAACTTCAGAGAAAAGAATTTTACGGTAAGTACAAAAAATCCTATTTTCTCTTTCGTTCATTGATGGACACACCACTTTAAATTTCGACCTTAGGGATGTCCCCAAGCAGTGTCAAAAAACGAGGGGTGGGAACAACAAGCAAAAAACGCCACCCAAACAACCAGAGTTCCTCAACAGAGGAGTTGCAACCTTAAACAGCCACCTGTAAAACCTTGCGGCCGAAGGAAGCATCCTCGGTGAGAGAATGAGGAAGTGAAGCCTTGCTGCTTCACCGCCCGATTCCCTACTGCGTATGCGCGAGCCGCGCATGCGCGAGCCGCTAATGCGGGAGCCGCGCAGTGCGACGTGAATGGGTAATGTCTCCTGGGACACACACAAGGTCCCAGAAGACACCGCTCCCCCATTCCCCAGGAGGCAGCTGAGGAGGAGAAGAAAGAAGACGGACCGCGGATCAGTAAGTGGCAGATTAGGACGATCTGCCTAGCAACAGGCACTTCAGGTATGTATAAAAAAAATTAAAAGTCAGCAGCTACTAACACTGTAGCTGCTGACTTTTAATAAGGAGACTTGCCTGTCCAGGGTGCCCGCGATGACGGCAGCTGAAGCCGAGCAAACGCTCGGGTCTCGGCTGCCTCGCCGCCATCCTCGGTGAGAGAATGAGGAAGTGAAGCCTTGCGGATTCCCTGCCCGATTCTCTACTGTGCATGCACGAGCCGCGTGGCGCGACGTGAATGGGTGATGTCTCCTGGGACACACACAAGGTCCCAGAAGACACCGCTCCCCCATTCCCCAAGAGACAGCCGAGGAGGAGAGGAAAGAAGACGGACCGCGGATCAGAAAGTGGCAGATTAGGACGATTAGGCACTTTAGGTATGTATAAAACATTTTTTTTTTGCAGCATTTTTTATTGAATTTTTTCTTGGTGGAGCTCCGCTTTAAGGCAAGTTTTTGATCCACTCCCCGCTGCAAAAATAGCAGGATCCTGAAAACCGAATATGTACGTGGACGCCACCCCATCTCCTCACACATAGGCTTTCTACGTGCGATGATAAATCTTCTAAGAAGATGACTTCCGTGCCCTCAGCATGGTAGAGATTACTGAATGCTGACAGACCTCGGTCCCTTAGCACCTGACCTTCAACACCCATGCCGTTAAAGTCAGCGACTGTAAAGCAAGATGAAGTATAGGACCTTGCTACAGAAGGTCCTCTCACATCGGCAGTTGCCAAGGAACATCCGACACCATCCAAACTATTTTGACGTACCAGGGACGCCGAGGCCAATCTGGGGCAATTAGAATCACCGGAATCCCCTCGGTCTCCACTCTGCAAAGCAGATGAGGGAAAAGTTTTAGTGGGGAGAAGGCATAAATAAGCTAATAATGCTCCCATGGAGTCACCAACGCGTCTGCCGCGTCCGCCCAGGGATCTTTGGACCTGGTCACAAACCTCAATACCTTACAATTGAGTCAAGAAGCCAGGAGATCCACGTCTGACGTGCCCCATCTCAGGCAAAGAAGTCAAAATACATCCTGATGTAGCGACCATTCCCCTTGGTCTAGCAATTGATGGTTGCCAGTTCTCTACGCCCAGAATGTACACGGCAGATAGAGCCGGCACGTGTCGCTCTGCCCACCGCAGGATGTGAGTGACCACCAATGCTGCAGCCGAGCTCCTCATTCCTCCTTGATGGTTGACATATGCTACCGCAGTGGCGTTGTTCGACTGGATCCTGACTGGGCGTCCCTGCAGCCTCCGTGACCATGTGGAGAGGCACCGCCTGATCGCCCGAAGTTCCAGCACATTAATTGGTAGGCAGGATTCCTCCTGCGTCAAAACTGTACACCCCAAACTCCCCCCCAACCGGTCAGGCTGGCGTCCATCATGATCACCGTCCAATGAAGGGGAAGGAATGACCTCCTGGACTGAAGGGCCAGAGACCTCAGCCACCAGACCAGGGATTCCCTGACTAGGTGGCTCACCCGAATCCGACAATCCAGAGACAACGGAGACTTGTCCCATTTGGACAGAATCTCCTTTTGCAAGACTCGAGTGTGGAATTGAGAATATGGTACTGTAACGGTCACCACCGTTTACGACCTTCCATCCACGACAACAGCTCATCTGACACACAGACAGACCAGCAGGCATCCCATTTTCCCAGAATCAAGACGAGACACCGCTCTGTGCTTGTTCCAAATGTAATGACACTTTAATGATTTCTCTCAGTCTTTTTATATAGTACAACAGGTCACAGAATTTACAGGAACAATCAAACTGTCCCCCCCCCCCCTCATCACACACTAAGGCTAATTACTAAACATTCTTTAATTAATAACAACAAAACCTTCACCCACTCCGTCTCCTAGGCAGACGTTTCGTCTCCGCATACAGAGACAGTGTTATCACACATAACAGTTTTTAGCATGCATAATTATAGGTCTGGGAGCAGACCTGGGATTAACACCTGTCCGTTACAACACCTTTACACAAGGACAATGGACTGACTCCCAGGCCCTGATTCAATTAGCATGTCACTAGAAATCATAGAATATTCTTTGCAGGCATTTTAAGGAATATACTGTAAAACACTATCCATGCCAGAACAATCCAACATCTTGCAGTGTCTCAAAATCCTGCAATACGAACTGTCAGTGATGTCCCATCTCATGTAATACATGAGTTATGATTCACTTGCCACTCCATGCCCAAAGGGCACAGAGTGGACTCAGACCCAAGACTTATCAGGGACGCTGACACAGGAGTATCCCCCATCCTCACAAAGTCTCTGGATGTCCCGGGTCATTCCTTTACAGGTACCGCCTCGAAAGTGTCCCCCATGAGACCCAGGACTTGCATGCAAAAGCGCAGTGACGACCACCTGTGGGACACCAACAGCTTCACTGCAGCCTGAAGAGACTGCAGCTTGTCCGAAGGGAGAAAAACTCTCGCCTCTGAGGAGTCCAGAATCAAGCCCAGGTACTCCAGGCGTTGAGTTGGCACCAACGCCGACTTTAGTACCCATCCAAACTCCCGAAGAGTCTGACTGGCTATCACCACATCCTCCTCTAATTCTGAGGTGGAAGCTGCTCTCAGAAGAAGGTCATTCAGGTAGCCCACGATTGCGATTCCTTGCTGTCTCAGCAAAGCCAAAACCCTTGGTGCCGATGCCAGGCCAAAAGGGAGAGCTACAAATTGGTAGTGGTCGTCCCCGACTGCAAACCGCAGAAACCTCCTGATGCCTGACACATTTGATGTCCAAGGACACCAGAAAAACCCCCAGCGACCACAGAGTGAACTGATTCCATCCGGAACCTTTGTACTTCTACAAAGCAGTTGAGGGCCTTGAGAACCAGGATCGGACGGACCCCATCCTTCTTTGGGACTACAAACAGATTGGAGTAGAATCCCTGAAACCTTTCCGGCGACGGCACAGGTACTATCACCCCGCGCCTCAGCAGGTCTTGCACTGCCCCAAACAGGAAGAAGATGAAGGTTGGAGGGAAAAACCTGTTTGGCGGACAAGAAAGAAACTCTATCTTGTATCCTGATGACACCATCTCGCAAACCCACTGGTCGGAAAGGAGGGATGTCCACTGAGCTGCAAACTCCCGAAGGCTACCCCCCCACCCAAGAGTCAGGTGGGGCAAACCTTTATGCAGCCGTTGATTTGCTCGCAGGCTTGTTACGCTTGCGAAACCAGGGACACTTCTGTTCCTCAGCAGGCACCTTGTCGGCCTGGAAACGATTACCTGCGGACCCGGCCGGACAAATAACGCGGAAAAGGATGGCCCTGGCCTATGGCATGGCTCCTTACCTTTTCTGGATTGTGGGAGCAGCGTACTCTTATTCCCAGTAACATTCTTAATAATGTTATCTAGCGAGGCTCCAAATAGCCTCTCCCCTGGAAGGGCAAATCTGCCAGAGCCTTCTTAGATGCCTGGTCCACAGATCAGCATTTTAGCCAAATCAGGCAACGGAGCACCACAGCAGAGACTGAGGCTCTAGAAAGTAAAGGAGCTGTGTCTAAGGCTGCATCGCAGACATGCTTAAGGCCATGCACCAACTGGTCTGCCAGTTCCACGCAGACCAGGGAAGCCTGTTGCTTTTCCAATTCTCGGTGCAACAATTTAGCCCATTCAGTAAGCGTCTGTGACACCAGGGCCGTGGCCAATACTGGTCGCAATGCTGACCCCACCACCGTGAACATGGACCGGGCGACCGTCTTGGCCCTCCTATCAGATCCTTAAAAGCCAGTGCTCCTATAAGCGCCCTTTCCTGCACTGACCCGGACACAGAGTCATCCTCACTGTCCGATTGGTCCTTGACATCCTCTAAAACGTCAGAACAGGGGCCGTGTGCCACAGCAAGGCCCGAGTCTGAATCAGAGCTTTCCCCAGAAGACAGTGGGAGGAGGGGGGCATTTTATTACCTCCCCTGTGCCAGAATGCCGCTTCTACCCTGGCAACGAAAGATTCCAGGACCGCCGACAAAGCGTCCATAGGCACCGCAGGTGCAGGGGAACCGATTGCCACCACAGGGATGTCTAGGGAAGAAGCGCCAGCTTCTGACGCCATGCTGACCCACACACGCCTGACACCTGATAGGGGCCAAGGTAAGCCAAAAATCCACCTCCTAGCAGCCACAGACTGAGGGGCCCACGCAGGACTCATCACCCTTACCCAGGTACTGCGCTGTCGTCCTCCCCTGTGTCAGTCACAAGGTGCTTTGTGTAATTTGCGCCATTCCAGACAAACAGTCCCAGCGTTAGAGGTAAAACAATCTGAAACCACAAGAAAATGCCCACCGGCCGCCTCAGGAATGCCAGCGGGTTCCGGGAAAATAGCCGCCAGCCTTTCTGACTGAAACTATACCAAAATGGCAGCAAAAGCGCTGACCCGCACGGCGGCCTTCACACAAAGTACATTAGAACACCCCCTATGTACAAGAAAACAGGGAAGGACCACCAAACCCCAGCGCAGCCCCCTGCCAGGACTCGGAGCCCCCCCGGAGGACCCCCGGCCAGTCGCACAGCAGCCCATCTCAGGGAGGAGGGAAAAGGACAGGGAGAGAATAAAGGGAGAGTGAGAGACCCCCTAGTCGACCTCCCAAGGAATGCCCAGCTGCTCCATCCTGCCGGGACAGGTCAAACCATACTTGCCCGTCCTGTGGGGATTGCTGGACGCATTCCACGGACAGACCCATCACACGAGGGGCTAAGCGGTGGCTGTTGGCCACAGCACACTGTGACACGGACAGCAGTAGCTGGTCATATGTGTGTCCCGGAGCATATAGCTTACCGGCCACCCCTGGATGACGGGGCATGTCGTGGCCGACCCAGGGCCCAGCTAGGGCCTGCTCACGCTCGATGGCCGAGCTGGGGAGACTACCAGGATCTATATTATCAAGCCTGTCACCCAGCCCGGCTGTTGATATTAGATTACAGGATCAGCAGAAAAAAAACGAAAAAATCACCAGGACCAATGGTCCCCTCCGGGAGCCAGGTCATTCTCCTACACTAGGCAGAAAAAAACTGAGCTGCTGGATGCAGTGTGAGAGGTTATAGCCAGTAGGACTGCCCCCTGGGCAGTTCTGTGCAGTTTTGCTGTTTTTACTTGTTCTGCCTAGTCCTCTCCTGAAGGTGGCGATATAACCCCCAAGGTCAAAATTTTAAGTGCTGTGTCCATCAATAAACAGAAGAGAAAAAGGAAACTAATGCAGCCACCACATCTAAGAACTAGTAAATTCCAAATTCAGCGATAAACTTTTGTCACCACTCTAGCCAGAGTGGGTATTGCCCACCTGGATAGGCCTCTCTCACCAGCCTAGCAGCCAGAGTGTCACATGGAACTTTAGCAAAGTCTCTGCCACAGACCTTCCCAAAGATGGAGATATTTTCGGTCCAGAATTCTTCTCAACTCAGGATTAAGCGCCCAGGTCTCTCTTGAATAAACTTTGGTCAATTAAGAACTGACATGCGACCATCATCCAGCCTCTCAGTAATAGTGCATCCTTCGATGTAGTCTAAGGCCTCTCCTGAGATACCAGCCTCGTGCTCGGTATTCCCCCAGAAAGGTTCTTCATCGGACGGCTTCCTCCCTCAGGACGGACAGCACAGGACCACTCTGCAACTGCAGACCCAGTCTGACTACTGGGCCTACAGGGTAGATTACAACCCTGGACCAACGTGGTTCCGGAGCCAGGAACACTTGAACACGCACCCCCGGCCATGAGGGCCACACACGGGGGTGGTGGGACGACAGACCAGCGATCGACGACCCCAAACCAATGATGTCTGTTCCTTAGGTACTCTCCCCCAGCATGCACAGCGAGGCGATCCACCCTCACTGATTGGCTGTCGAAGAAAAAAACACCCAATACGCCCTGACTCAACTGCTGCCACCCTTGGCCTGGGGTGGCACAGGCAGCAATAGTGGTCACTCACAGTACAGCCATGGCTGGAACAGAGGCCCGAATGTGACAAAAATAACACGGTCAGAGGCAACTAAATCTCTGACCACCCTCTAAATTTAAAGCAGCAGCAGCTATGAAAGTAGCAGGGTGCTACACATATTAATTTAAATGAGAAGTATTGGGTTATTTTAAAAAAATGATACTCACCTATGTGGATGCAGAATCAATCCGATGCTGCATCTGTTTCCCGCTGCTTCTAAGACTGAGAACTAAGCGATCACAGACTGCTAATTGCTCAGTTCTCAGTCTTCAGTGACCAGAGAGCTCTGTTTGCTCTACCCCTTCAGAGCATCTGGGCTGTGGAGGGGGCAGGAGCCGCTGGCTCAGTCTACCAGTGGGGTGACTTTAAAGTGTAAGTTTACCTTTGCAGAAGAATCTGTAAGGTGAACTTACTTACACAGGCACCCCGCCCCCAGTCCCGGTGACCTTGATCGTGGCAATTTTCGGTTCTAAGCCGTGGTATATCCATATTAGTGGTCCGGGGCTTAGATATCAACTGAGCTGTATGTCCAAAACGTTCCTCATCAGGAGGGACATTTTGGAGCATTCTAATTGGTCAGCGCCGTCACATGGGCATGACCAATCAGCAGCCGCATAGCCGTCCTGTCAGCTATGGAGAAGACGCGTGGCTGCAGAGAGGATTTCTAAGCAAGTATTTAGCATGACAAAGTGGCCTAGAACTTATTCCAGGGTTAAGTTCATGCCTAAAAATGTGGAATTGACTAACATTTAGTGCCAGTCGCTTTAAATGTCTTTTTAAAAGATGTTTTTTTCTCAATTCACAAGGAGAGAGAGATAAAAGCTGCAGATACCCCGAGCAACACTTATCCACTCCAGATCCACATCCAGTTTGAACTGTGTAAAGGGCTTTTAAGTTGACCCTGTCAACACTGTAAATACCACCTCCAGCTGGCTTACAAGCTTCTCTGTACTTGTTCCAATGCCTCTGTGCATTTTCCCAAAAGTCACCAGCCTTTCTCTAGCTCAGGGGTCTCAAACTCAAATTACCTGAGGGCCACAAGACATGTTTTCATATGCCATGGGGGGCCGCATGCAAACTTTCAAACTTCAAAAACAACAGTACTGGTGTCAGCGAACACATTATTAACCCCCAGCACTGGTGTCAGCGAGCGCATTATTACCACCAGCACTGGTGTAAGTCAGCTTGCTTGGAATCTAGGAGCCAGCTAAAAAAGTTAGGAGCCAGCAAACGCACCCCGTCCCGACGAGCTTGCGCGCAGAAGTGAACACATACGTGAGCAGCGCCCGCATATGTAAACGGTATTCAAACCACACATGTGAGGTATCACCGCGATTGGTAGAGTAAGAGCAATAATTCTAGCTCCTCTGTAACTTAAAACATGCAACCTGTAGATTTTTTTAAACGTCGCCTATGAAGATTTTAAAGGGTAAAAAAGTTTGTCGGCATTCCACAAGCGGACACAATTTTGAAGCGTGACATGTTGGGTATGAATTTACTCGGCGTAACATTATCTTTCATAATATTAAAAAAAATGGGGATAACTTTACTGTTGTCTTATTTTTTAATTTAAAAAAGTGTAATTTTTTCCCAAAAAAGTGCGCTTGTAAGACCGCTGCGCAAATACGGCGTAACAGAAAGTATTGCAACGATCGCTATTTTATTCTCTAGGGTGTTAGGATAAAAAAAATATATAATGTTTGGGGGTTCTAATTAGAGGGAAGAATATGGCAGTGAAAATAGTGTAAAATGACATTAGAATTGCTGTTTAACTTGTAATGCTTAACTTGTAATACCAACGGCCACCACCAGATGGCGCCAGCTCACATCTGGTGGTAATAACTTGTAATACCAACGGCTCACCACCAGATGGCGCCAGCTCAAAAAAAAAACAATTTTTTTTTATTTTTTTGCTCCTCTCACTTCCACCCTGCCTGCGGGCCATTTATAACTGGGCCGGTACTTTGAGACCACTGCTCTAGCTCCTTCCTCCAGCAAGGTCCTCCTGGTTCTCAATCCTGGTATAGTTGCCTCCTTGACTATATCCCTGTGTCCCTTAATGGATGATAAATATAGGAATTTTGTAGTTAATGTAAAAGTTTTTTCTTGGGGCCCATTAAGGGCACTAGGTTTCACTCCTGTGTGTTATTGGCCCCATGCACTGCCTACTCACAAAACGGAGGCATGCCAGTTAGACCCCTTTCACACTGGAGGCGTTTTTTAGGCTCTTTAGCACTAAAATAGTGCCTGTAAAGCGCCTGAAAAAAACCTCAGCTGCAAACCCAGTGTGAAAGCCTGAGTGTTTTCACACTGGGGCACTACGCTGGCAGGGCATCAGGAAAATTCTCTGAACTCAATAGGCAGCGGCACTTTGCAGGCACTTTTAACCCTTTTTTCAGCTGCTAGCGGGGGTTAAAAGCGCCCTGCTAGCAGCCGAAAAGCGCTGCAAAAACGACGGTAAAGTGCCACTAAGATAACGGCACTTTACCGCCGTTGCCCAGGCGTTGCGGGTGTGAAAGCACTCTTAGGCCCCATACACACGAGAGGATTTATCCGCGAATACGGTCCAGCGGACCGTTTCCGCGGATAAATCCTCTCGAGGATTTGGGCGGATTTCCATGCGATGGAGTGTACTCACCATCGCATTGAAATTCGCGCCGAAATCCTCTGGCGATGACGTGTCGCGCCGTCGCCGCGATTATGACGCGGCGACGTGCGCGACGCTGTCATATAAGGAATTCCACGCATGCGTTGAATCATTACGACGCATGCGGGGGATCCCTTTGGACGGATGGATCCGGTGAGTCTATACAGACCATCCACCCATAGATTTGTTTAGCATGTCAGCAAATATCTATCTGCTGGAAATCCATCCCAGGGGATAAATATCCGCGGAAACAGATCCGCTGGAGTGTACACACCATAGGATCTATCCGCTGAAACCCATTCGCTGGGATTTTTCAGCGGATGGATTCTATCGTGTGTATGGGGCCTTAGGGATAGGTTTATAGTGGGTAGCCCTACAATGGCTTTTATGTTTGTTAGTGAACCGTACTTATTGTACGTGACCACGTTCTTGACGTTCGGAATTTCCGACAACATTTGTGTGACTGTGTGTATGCAAGACAAGTTTGAGCGAACAATCCGCTGAACCCCCTTCTCCAACCACTGTACCTCCTGCACATCTACCCCACCACTGTACCCCCTTGCTCTTCTGTCCCACCACTGTAATCCCCCTGCTCATCTGCCCAATCAATGTACCCCTTTTATCATCTGCCCCACCACTGTACTTCTTCACACATCTGCTCCACCGCCATATCCCCATGATCTTTTGTCTCACTACTGAATCACCTTCTCATCTGTCCTAACACTGAACCCATCTGCTCATCTGCCGCACCACTGTAACCTGCTTTCTCATCTGCCCCACCAATGTACCTCCTGCACATCTGTCTCACCTGTCTCACCCTCCCCCCTGCCTTGCTCTGCTGCCCCACCACTGTTCCCCCTGCTCTCCTGCCACACCAATACACATCTGCCCCACTGCTCTACCCCCTGCTGTCATCTTCCTCCAGGTGGTGGACAGGGCTAGCAGGACTGTGATTGGCTTTAGCAGTGGCCAATTGCTGTGTATAACCCTGCGCTGCCAGCATGCACTATAGCTGCTAACATGGCTGGTTGAAAAAAGCGAAAAAATATAAAGTGTATAAGTGTAGCGCTCAAACAATACAAAAGAGTTTTCCAAGTATTGTGTATAAAGAGTGTATATACCACAAGGGATGAAGACTCATTGTGACAAGAACAATGATTATTATGAATAAAAATTGTATATAACATAAAATGGCAAAAACGTATGCCGCGTACACACGATCGGCTTGTCTGATGAAAACGGTCTGATGGACCGTTTTAATCAGACTAACCGATCGTGTGTGGGCCCCATCGGTTATTTATCCATCGGTTAAAAAAACTAGGAACTTGTTTTAAAATTATCTGATGGTTAACTAACCGATAGAAAAAAACGATTGTCTGTGGGCACATCCATCGTTAAAAAATCCATGCATGCTCAGAATCAAGTTGACGCATGCTCGGAAGCATTGAACTTCATTTTTCTCAGCACGTCGTCGTCTTTTACGTCACCGCGTTCTGAAACGATTGTTTTTTTAACCGATGGTGTGTAGGCATGACTGATGAAAGTCAGCTTCATCGGATATCTGATGAAAAAATCCATCAGACCGTTTTCATCGGATGAACCGATCGTGTGTACAGAGCATTATAGTCCATAAAGGAATAATTAGTCCACCAAGTTTCACAGAATAACTAAAAGAGAGGAAGAACTTCCAAGTGATTCTTGTGAAAAAAGTTGTGATTTCTTGTATAGGATGTGATGTCCCGCCACCGGTAAAATTGCGAGCTTACCAGAAAAGGTGGACTCAGGGGAACTTAAGTCTCCATGAGTCCAACAAGCATGAGTTGTGATGTCGATGACTGGAAAAATCCTTAATGAGTATACATCATGACCTCATATCGTCCTAAGTGGCAGGTTCAACAGGATGCAAGGTAAACAATGGTGTTGGGTACACAAACTTGCCCCTAGTTTGTGTCAATAATGTAAGGAGATAAGAAAGGAGAATGGCCACATTGCGTAATCTCGTAAATGTAATTAATCTATTAAGCTAGTGCACTTACATTTGGCTGAGTTGTATAGCGCTTGTATATATACAGATAAGGCGGCAGTGGAGTCCTCCCGACACGTTTCATGTTAGTACACTTCGTCTGGGGTGTTTTTTCCACACCCCGAGTGCACTAGCTTAAAAAATTTATTACATTTTTTAAACGAGATTACGCGAAGTGGCCATTCTCTTTTACTGTGAGGTACTTCAATGGAAATGCAACCTACTAGAGCAACAAGTGCTCTCAGATCCAAGCCTAAGTCCCACAGAGGGAACAAGGATTTCCCTCAAGGTCATATATAGATTGTCATCTAGTAGGAGCATCTGGTCACTGGCTTTTGCACCCATCTGCAGCAGTGTTGCCAACCTCCCGTATTTTTACGGACAGCCCGTAAAAATTAGTCACGTTTTCCCTGTCTGTAATTGTCCGTGATAGGACAAAAGTGCCCGTAAAAAATAGCCGTGACCGGGTCGCGCTGCCCGAGTCCTGAACTGAGCTGCCGATCCGATCCTGCATTCCGCCCGCCCCGGGTCAAGGGGGGCGGCCACAGATTTGACAGAGGCTGTGTGGCGCGCTACTGACGGCGATGCAAGTGATGTTATTGCGAATCCCGCCAGGTGCATCAAACTTTAAAAATAGTCACCAGGAGATGAGAGAGGGAATGGAGCAGTCTTGCCTTCTTGGTGCCGGCGGTGGTCTGTCCAGATCCCTATTTTGGCAGCGCTCCTTCCCTCCTTCCCCTCTGAGGCAGCAGTTCAGCGTATAACACACACCCACGATTTTCCCTGATTTTAAGGGGAAAAACCCAAAGGGAATGGCAATGATGACATTGCAGAGCTTTTATAATACCACACCTGTACAATATCAATGCTGTTTAAGCATTATTTTGCCCGCTGCCCTGGCACAAAGGGCACACAGCTTTTAGAAGCATTTACCTCCAGCATTCAGGGTCTTCCAACTCCATGAGAAGCTGAACGTGGAGGGGTAAGGTTTGGTGGGGAGGGGGCATGCAGCAAACAAATTACTTAACAACTGCAATAAACAGGTGGCTTGGAACATGACCAAAAAAAAAAAAGAGCACCTAATTGGGGGAGGGGCTGTATTTTAATCAGCTTCGAACAGGTGATCATGTGAGGCTCCAAAAAAGATGTTAACCCGTTGTGTGTTGATGTGAGGTGGGCCAGGAAAAAGAGTTTTCTACTTTCTGATTTTGCACCTTATTATTTTGATGCAACTGGAATGTATTTAGCAGAATTCCAAGTAGACATCCTTTCATAGCTATTTATATTATGTGGCCTATTAGGAGTGATTTCACTTACATCTGCTACGGATTTTTTTAAATTTGAGCACGACTGAAAATGGCTATTCCAGAAAATATATCCCATCCGTTAATTAGGAACTGGTTCCCATCTAATGCAATGGTTATACAATTGTGGGAAGTTGACGGGTAAATAGTACTGCTTTGACTGTATAGAAGAGACAGTTGCATAATAATGTCCTACTTACAATTATTCCTCAAAATCATTTTATCTAATAACAAATATGCTGGTAAATATGTATTTTTTCTTTTAAGAACAACTTCTTGGATTATTATGTTTCTTGCTTGAAAGACCTGCCAGAAAGTATTTCTGTGATACATATTGTGGTTCTTAAAGAGGTAAGCCCAATGAAAATACATATATGGTATAAATATTCTTCTATATAACCCCCTATAAATAGTTACATTTTTGAAAGGGGATTTTTGTTATGTTGTGTCTGGTATACCATATATCATTTTTAATTAATTAACCTTAGCCAAAATTAAATCCATTATTATTATTCAATATAAAGTATTTGTTGAACATCAAAGTTTGTTAGAATAATTCTTGTTTATTCAGTCCACCAAAATTTAAGTTTTGGCTATAGGTAGAATTGGAAGAGTGATAATAATTTAATCTGCTGACATCTACCCATAACTGAAATTATAAATTTTGAGTTGATTTGGCCTTTAATAAAATTTAGCAAAATGTCAGCTACATACAAGCCAATAAGACTAGATTGTTATCATGTAGTAAATTCTATTGCTTCTTCTTTTCTTACTTTACAAGTAGAACTATATGGTTGCTTCTCACATAGTAAATGCAATGTTCTTGTAACTCAATATAGTCAATATTTATATCAATGCATACATAGTGCACCTAGTAATAACCAGTTATAGTCAGGGAAGACAGAACAGTTTTTTTGATATTCCAACACAAGGAACTTATCTTCACATCAGGTAACACGTTTTTTTTTTTAAAAACAGATTTTGGTCTGGTGGTGTGTAAAAAATTTAATGTTTCCTAGTATTATTCATATGCAGTGCTTTTCTAAATTAGCTGAGTGCAGTTTTCATAAACATTACATTGCAAATACATAAGCCATTTAGCATCTGAACAAAAGTTTGCTGGCCCTTGGACTACCCATGCAAAAAAGATATCTGACATTTGTCACACACTTAATTATATGATTACAATTTTGTTTAAGTATATGAACATATACGTAGAAGGAGAGCCTACTTCATTAGTTATAAATTATATGCATATAACGCACACCCATTTAAAACTCTGACCCAAGTTACATTGGCAGCCACTTCTACCTAATAACTGTAATGTTACTTTATCCATCAACTAAATCTCTTCCCCCCCCCCCCTATTTACCTCTCCCTTTAGATTGTAAGCTTCCAAGAACAGGGCCCTTCTAAACCCTCTTGCATTCAATTGTATTGCAACTGTTCTGTGTCACTTATTTTGTAAATCACTGCGTAAACTGTTGGCGCTGTATAAATCCTGTTTATTATTAATAAATTGATTGATTGTTCCCATACATACATATTTGACATTATCCTGCTTCTTAAAAAGTTGCTGGTAAACATAAAGGACATGGCACTCAGACTGCATGGTTCAATGTATGTTGCCAACCTGAAATTCAGTATGAACGTTCATATGAATTATGTTTTTCAGACAGGTGTTACCAGATCTGTAGATCTGGAATTTTATCAGTGTTTTGATATTGTAATGGAAGGGCTCTCGCGCCAAAAGTGAAAGCAAATGAAATAAGTGATAATAACTGCGCTGTGTGGGTATGGAGGGATAGGGCGTGAAACAAAAAAAAAACAATAAACAAAGATGTACTCAAAGATCCAGCAGGATGAGGGCTAGATGTAGTCTCCACATTAAATGACCATATTGGAAGAAACAAGAAAAAGAGAAAGAGAGGAAGGTATGGCGTAATACTGGAAGCAAGGGTCTAAAAAACGATGATCAATCACATGCACATGCACTCACATGGAGGCCGTGAGCAGTGGGCCTATCTCCTACGAACGGCGAGTTTGTGCGACCCAGTCTGTGAGTACATCTTGAGTGGTATCTAGGCTATCCGTGCTATGGCCTTGAGGTGAGCATTCTATACCACTAGAGGTGTGCGCACCGAAGCTTGCTCTTCTTGGAAATATTGGATTTCCTGGTTTCTCATCACTTATTATTCACAGCTATCAAGGACTGCACCTTTAAATATATGCTTTTTGAATGCAAGACTTTTATTTGCACTTGATTTCACTGGATTTTTACCCTTTATTATGTGTTGGGACCACTTACCTTTGGTCTTTAGTACCAATCCTGGACATTTATTTTGATAACTGTGTTTACTTACTTCCACGTTTATTATATTTCCTTATAAGGATTTTGCTGCACAGTGTTAACCTTTTTCAGATCACTCACCTTCACAGTTCAGATTGCACACTGCTTGTAGAGTCCACCCCGCCCAATTGGTGGGACTTATTGATCACTGTTTTGTTTTGCTTTTTTGTTTTTTTTGTTTCTCGCCCTATCCCTCCATACCCACACAGCGCAGTTATTATCACTTATTTCAGTGTTTTGATATTACTGTTTGTTCATGATTGTTTATCTGAGGAATTGTCCACAAGTCTGGAGAATGGCCTCATTTTGCCTAGGTGAGTCTTGGACAACATGGCCCCAATATAGTCAAATTGGTTTTTAATGATCGGATCAAAATAGAATAGCGGGTCCCTTTTAAAAAAAAAAAACTTATGTTAAAAAACTGTGTACATTTTGTTCACCAACAAAAATACTTATTAAATTATCTTATATTGTTTAGGCTGAAGAAGACATAAAGTCAGATCTGTATATCCTTCTTTTTCATGTTGTCCAGCGCATCCCAGAATATCTTATTCTCCTGCAGGTAAGACTAATTAATCTTTAATTTGCAATACAATTATGCAGTAAAAATAATAATGTTAATATTTCAATAACCTGTACATGTGTTCACAAAATATAATTGAAGAATCATTGTGATTAGAGAAAAAATAGTCTAACATTGCTGATTTGCTTTTAAAAATGCTACTTGCCTGTCTAATAAAATGGCTTTCTAAGGCACTGGTAATGAGTTACTGAATACTTCTGCAGATCAGGGGTTCTGATGCAAGACTGGCTGTAAAACATTAAAAATAAGTGCCTATACGGTTTAAAATTCAGTAATGCATTGTCTCACCCTGCTCTGCACATGCTCAGTTACTCTTTACTTTTAGGCACTGTGCTGAAAATGTAGAAGTTAATCTGCTGACAACCTAAGGATTTACTGCTGTCCAGGGGCCCTGGGCTTCAGCAAAATGGCAGCCTCCAGCAAGAAGAAACAAGAGCAATACTGGAGGCAATTTACAGCACACACTAATCTTTTTTAGCATAATTATTAATGTGGAATGTATGCTCCTTGCTAAAGAACATTGGGCCAGATTCAGATACATTTACGTTGCTCCACGGCAGCGTAACGTATCTGATTTACGTTACACCGCCGCAGGTTTACAGCGTAAGTGCCTGATTCACAAAGCTCTTACCTGTAAACTTGCGGCGGTGTAACGTAAATGCGCTCGGCACAAGCCCGCCCAATTCAAATGGGGCGGGCACCATTTAAATTGGGCGCGTTCCCGCGCCGAAGGTACTGCGCATGCTCCGTCGGGAAAATTACCCGATGTGCATTGCGCTAAATTACGTCGCACGGACGTCATTTGTTTAGACGTTAACGTAAATGGTGTCCAGCGCCATTCACGGACAACTTACGCAAACAACGTGATTTTTTAAATTTTGACGCGGGAACGACAGCCATACTTAACATGGCTTAGAACACCTAGGGCTCAGCCCTAATTTTACGTGGCGTATCTCGACAGAAACGATGTAAAGTTAGATCGACGGGCAGCGCGGACGTTCGGGAATCACCGTAACTAGTCATTTGTATATTCTACGCCGACCGCAATGGCCTCGCCACCTAGCGGCCGGCCTAGAATTGCATCCTTAAGATCTGACAGTGTAAGTCAATTACACCTGTCGGATCATAGGGCTATCTATGCGTAACTGATTCTATGAATCAGCCGCATAGTTGGAACGGGCGGATCACAGAGATACGACGGCGTATCAGGAGATACGCCGTCGTATCTCTTTTGTGAATCTGGCCCATTATTCTTTATGCTGCCAGCAGGTCGGCCTCAACATATTTGGGACACAGTGCATAAAAAAAGAGAGCAACATAGATTGTGTAGAGCAGATTGAGATGTTGTGTATTACTGGATTTTAAACAGTATAGGCACTTATTTTTATTTTTTACATTATACCTGCAAAAGGGGCCTGACGTGATCTAGCATGACTTAATTTTCTGACTAAAGTTCCACTTTAGGTATACAGCATGTTGCACATCAAAATCCTTTTTTTTTTTTCTTTCAATCTGTTTTATTATTAAGAAAGTCATTGTACTAAGGGGATTGTGTGATTACATGGGCCAGGGCCCCAAGCAAAAAAGGTGCAATGAAGGTGCAGTAACAGCATAGTTTCAGATACGATGAAAACCACCCCAAGAACATGGGCAATCACAGAACACATAAACATATGGACATAATAACGCCCAGAGTGACCAAAAGTAAAAAGGGAAAAGGGGGAGAGGTTATCTCACCCAAATGACCATATAATTACAGTGCCTCGAAAAAGTATTCATACCCCTTGAAGTTTTCCACATTTTGTCATGTTACAACCAAAAACGTTTTTTATTAGGATTTTATGTGATAGACAAACACAAAGTGGCACATTATTGTGAAATGGAAGGAAAATGATAAATGGTTTTCAAAGTATTTTACAAATAGATATGCGAGAAGTGTGGCATGCATTTTGTATTCAGCCCCCCTAAGCCAATACTTTGTAGAACCACCTTTCGCTGCAATTACAGCTCCAAGTCTTTTTGGGGATGTCTCTACCAGCTTTGCACATCTAGAGAGTGACATTTTTGCTAATTTCTTTTTGCAAAATAGCTCAAGCTCCGTCAGATTAGATGGAGAGCGTCTGCGAACAACAACACAGATTCTCAATTGGATTTAGGTCTGGACCTTGTCTGATCCATTCTAAGAACATGAATGAATGAATAAATGAAAAATTTATAAAGCGCGGCACATGCGAACTGAATCGCTTCTGGGCGCTAGTTGTTCGTGTCTCATGCCATCAAAAGAGTAGAGTCTTGATCTGTCTTCTGAAAGTCAGGTGGTTTTCCTCCAACCGAATGCTGGTTGGTAAAGCGTTCCATAGTCTAGGACCTTGAAAGGCAAACCTTCTTTCTCCTTTAGATTTGTATTTGGTTTTTGGTACCTTGACCAGATTTTGGTCGGTGGATCGCAGAACGCGATTCGAGTTGTGAGGTTCTATCTTGTCGCAAAGATATTGCGGAGCCTTCCCATGGATGCACTTATGTGTCAGGCAGAGTGCTTTGAATGCAATTCTGTCTTTTACTGGCAGCCAGTGAAGGGTTCTCAACGAAGGTGAGATTGATTCCCATTTTTTTTTCCCAGTCACCAGTCTGGCGGCCGTATTCTGAACGACTTGCAGACGGGAGATTTGGTACTTTGGGAGTCCGAGGTAGAGGGCGTTAGCATAGTCCAATCTGGAATTCACGATTGTTCCCACCACGACTGCTACGTCTTCTTTGGGGATAAATGGAATAAGTCTGCGTAGTAGGCGCAACAGATGGTGCGCTCCGCTGACTACTGACCCTATTTGTGCATCCATTGTCATGAAGGTGTCGAAAATGACCCCAAGACTTTTGACTTTGGAGCTAGGGGTGATGATTTGGCCCAGAATGGGCGGTGGTGTCCAGGTTGTTGCCAGTTGACTCTTTCGGCTGGCGTGAAACATAAGGAGTTCTGTTTTTGAACTGTTGAGTTTCAGATAACTCTTAGTCATCCAGTTTTCTATCAAAGAGAGACATTTCTCTAAACTGGGATGATGATCCTTTTTGTCGCAGATGCGAAAATAGATTTGCGTATTGTCTGCATAAGAGTGATAGAGTAGTTCTTGGCTACTGATAATATCAAGAAGAGGGCGAAGATAGATGTTGAAAAGCACCGGCGACAGGGGGGATCCTTGGGGGACTCCACATGACACCGTACGCTTTTCCGACGTGAAAGATCCTAGTTTAACGGTTTGTGATCGGTTTTCAAGAAAGGAAGAAAACAATGGTAAATCACCTTCTGCGACTCCTGCTACCGTGGCTAGTCGCATCAGTAACAGTTTGTGGTCTACCGTGTCGAAGGCTGCGCTTAGGTCCAGCAGAACCAGGAGACAAGATTCTCCTTCGTCTGCGGCCTCGAGAGCATCGTCCCATATTTTGAGTAAGGCCGTTTCTGTCCCGTGTCCGGGACGGAAGCCTGATTGTAATGGATCCAGTAGATTGTGGGTATCTAGATGCTGTTGCAGCTGTTGTACCACAACTTTCTCCATTATCTTGGAAAGAACATTTAGGCCTGTTATGGGACGGCGGTGAGTTGAGTCCTTGGGATCCAGGTTAGGTTTTTTCAAGATGGGCTGGATTGTGCCCTCTTTCAACAGGGATGGCACTATGCCTTCCTGAAATTACAGGTTTATAAGCTGTGTGATGGGTGGTGCCAGGATGTCGGCACATTCCTTCAACAGTTTGGTGGGGATGATATCATTGGGCGATGTGCTGTTCCGCAAAGCACCAATGATATTTTTTGTGGTATCGATAGAGATCGGTTCCAGAGTGAACTTTGTTGATTGTAGAACGTTTCTGTGGGTATTTTGTGGTTGATTGACGGTGGGGTTGTTTTGTATGATGCTTTCCCGGATTCTTTCAATTTTGTTGATGAAGAAATCCGATAGTTCATTACAGAACTCTTGGGTGTCTGAGTTGGGGGCTTCAAGACATCCTGGATTCATGGTCTGGGTGACCATCTTGAAGAGCTTGCGGGGGCGGTTTAGGGCGCTGTTAATCGCCATAGAAAAATTATGTTTCTTGGCTTTGAAGATTTCTTTATGATATCGTGTTGTTATTGCCTTGTAGCTGATGAGGTTATCCTCTGAAGGGCTTCTTTTCCAGGCGGCTTCCGCCCTTCTGCACTCTTGCTTCAGAAGCGACAGCTGGTTGTTGAACCAGCCGGACTTTTTTTTCCGGATGCAGGCCATGCGTTTCGGTGCTACTGAATCGGCTGACTGTAGTAGGGCTGCATTTATAGCATCCAGTGTATGTGAGGCTGTTTGATGTGGATGGATTGTTTTGATTCTGTTTCCCAAGGTAGATTTGAAGAGTTCCGAATGGAGCTTCTTCTGAGATCTAGCCCAGTGTATTGTCACCGGCTTGGGTGCTTTTATCACTGGGGGAATTTTGGAGATTATGAAATTGATTGCATGGTGGTCTGTCCATGGCAATGGTTCATTTCCTAAAATGCTTATTTTCAGATTTTGTCTGAAAATTAGGTCGAGTGTGTGACCTGAAGCATGTGTTGGCCCGCATATAAGTTGCTGTAAACCTAATCCTTCCATGTGGTCGATGCAGGCGTCCGCAATGGGATCCTGTGAGGAGTTGGCCCACAGATTAAAGTCCCCGAGCAGCAAAAGGTGTTTGCTGTTAAGGGTATAAGTGGATATAAACTCCATTAATGACGGCAGAAGCTGCGATTTTGGCCCAGGTGGCCTATAGCAGAGGAGAGTGTGAACAGTCTCCTGGGGGGAAGTTTGAAGTTGAAGAGTAAGGGTTTCCATAAATAGAAGGGGATTTTGAAGGGCTGGCTTAGTGATTGCAATGTGATTCTTGTGAATCACCGCCAGGCCTCCTCCTCTTTGCCCTATTCTGTTTTCCGTTATAATGCGATAGTTTGCTGGCACCAATTCTCCGAGAATGGTGTTGCAGTCGTCTGAGAGCCAGCTTTCTGTAATAAAGAGGCAGTCTAGATCGTTTTGTAGTAAGAAATCATGGATTTCTAATCGGTGTTTTACTGCCGATCTTGTGTTGATCAAAGCACATGATATGTGCTTAAGCTGGGTTAAATAGTTGAAATTTTTGATGGTCGATCATCGATCGACTCTCAAAAGTTGCTCTATTTTTAAGGCCTTTTTGGTGACGGCTGGTAATGCTGTTGCGAACTGTCTCAGACCCCGAATAGAGTCCGCCGAGTATCGCAGATCAGCCATTGTCGCCAGTCACCAGGGGGGGGGGTGATAATTAAATTATGATGGAGGGAGGATTCGCTGAATCCTCTCTCGTAGCCTTGGTCCAGAGGAAGGCAAAAAAACCCTGGCAGTGCTGAGCCAATGTCCTGTCGCAGGGAAAAAAATTCCTTCCTGATCCCTGAGAGGCGATCGGACAAAGCCCTGGATCAAGTACTGTTGGATTGAGGGAGGAAGGGGGGATGAGAGGTGTCCCTATTGCTGGGGTGTACCAAGATGGCCGCTGACTGAGACACAGGCCTCAGGTTTGGGGCTGTTTAATTAGGTGGGTGAGCTGGAAAATTAGTAATCCGGGGAGGATGGGGTCCTCCAGGGATAGGGGGGATGAATCTGGGTGAATTCCAGAGATTCCCAGCTGTTTCTATGCCTAAATGTGGCGCGCCGCTAGGCCGCGGCTGAAGCCGCGGTCTTTCCTAGTTGGAAAGACCTGGTCGGCGCGGATGCTGGAAAAATCGCGAAACGCTGTGAACCAAACGTTTCTATGAACGGCAGGGGGTCCAGGCTGATTGAGGGTGACAATGTGGGGCACGATTCGGCTAAACAAAAGAGTTATCTGCCGCAATTGGATCGCTGAAATGGCTGTCCTGAAAAGGACGGTCATCAGCGGTTCCTGGGGGGTGGATGGCCCTGAAAGTCAGGGTCTTACCTGAGAGTCGTTGGTCCTGGTTGCTGTAGCAGTGGGAGATTGTAGGTACAAGTGTTGTAGCAGGGGGCTGATGGAACCTGCCTGCCTGACTGACTAATCTATCTGGGTGAGAGCAGACTCGAGAGGTGTCCGCTCCCCCCACTGTGCTCGGCTGACTAACTGTACAGAGCTTCTGTCACACACGTCGGATGTGCTTGACCATGTGTGCCGATTGCTCTGAGAAGCTGGAGGTCTGTACATGAATATGCTTTGATTGAAACTATTCCATTGTAGCCCCGGCTGTATGTTTAGGGCATAGGCGTGCGCACAGGGTGTGCCGGGTGTGACCAGGCACACCCTAATCAGTCTTATTATTAGTATTATCGCTCTGTGTAGTAGCAGGTACATGTGAAAGATCTACCTCTTACCTGCTCTGCCATAAGAGAAGTGTCTATGCTCTTCTCTCCCACTGTTCCGGCAGGGAGATCAATGCGCCGGGGTCCTATATATGTAGACACACATGCATGTGTGTTTGAGCTTTAGGCTGTGCACACATATGGTTTAGGGTCACTGTTCTACTGGAAGGTGAACCTCCACCCCAGTCTCAAGTCCTTTGCAGACTCTGATGCCGCGTACACAAGATCGTTTTTCATGACGAGAAAAGTGCAATTTTTTAAATTGGATGTGAAAAACGGTTGTGAGTATGCTCCAGAGCATTTTTCTCGACGAGAAAAATGCCCGTTAAAAATTTAGAACCTGCTCTATTTTTTCTCATAGTTTTTCACGTCGCCACCACCACCGCCATCAGCACGATACTGTGGAACCCTTTTATAGTTATAAAAATAGGATCCCAAATGGGGTGGTGGCACGATGTGGACGTACTTGCCATCAATTGCCCCTCCACAGTTGGGAATGTTCCAACGCTGGCCAAACTCTGATGCCACATTCTGCCATTCCTGTGGCGTAGAGGGGAACTGTGGAGTTAATACTTTGATACATAAACATTTCAAGCAAATTATCACAATACATTCTTGCTCAAACATCAGTATGATATCATTCATTTGATGGAGTATTTTAAGACCAAAAAAATGATCACTAATCTGATTCCTCATCCTCTCTGATGGCTTATTTAAATACTTTTATGGGGGGGGGGCTTCGAGATGAGTTGGGGACCTCAGAAATCAAGGCTCTAGCACTCTGTCTGATTTTGAAAAATAAAATAAATGCACACATTTTAGGGGGGGGGGGGGGTCAAGCACTACAATGGAGCAGACAAAATACATTGGGAAGTGACTAGGCTAGGTGTGTTTGCGCCCAGGAGAGCATGCTGGAGAGGTTAGTTATGGGAAATATGTATGTAGGCCAAAAAAGGAGCATTAAAAGCTTACAGCATGCATGGGGACAAATGGGAAATTCACAGCATATTACAATCATGGTAATTAGGGACTGATGAAAAAAATACTATACATTAGCAAACATTAACCACTTAAGGACCACCTAACGCCGATATACGTCGGCAGAATGGCACGGCTGGGCACAATCACGTACCTGTACGTGATTGTATAATGCCCAGCTGTGGGTCGCGACCCGGTCCGAAGCTCCGTGAATGCAGGAGCATTCACGGAGCATGTGTGTCTGTGTCAGTAAACAATGCATTTTTAATGCATTTTTTGCTGTGAAAATGACAATGGTCCCAAAAATGTGTAAAAATTGTCCGATGTGTCCGCCATAATGTCGCCGCCATTAGTAGTAAAAATTTTTTTTTATAAAAATGCAATAAAACTATCCCCTATTTTGTAAACGCTATACATTTTGCACAAACCGATCGATAAACGCTTTTTTGCAATTTTTTTTACCAAAAATAGGTAGAAGAATACGTATCGACCTAAACTGAGGAAAAAAATAGTTTTTTTATATATTTTTGGGTGATATTTATTATAGCAACAAGTAAAAAATATTGCATTTTTTTCAAAATTGTTGCTCTATTTTTGTTTATAGCGCAAAAAATAAAAAAACGCAGAGGTGATCAAATACCACCAAAAGAAAGCTCTATTTGTGGGAAAAAAAGGACATCAATTTTGTTTGGGAGCCACGTCGCACGACCGTGCAATTGTCAATTAAAGCAACGCAGTGCCGAATTGCAAAAAGGGGCCTAGTCCTTTAGCTGCATTTTGGTCCGGGTCTTAAGTGGTTAAATACATAGAATGTGAGGTTAAAGGAGAAAACGTATCTTAATATAGTCCTTCTGCAGGACTTGTAATATGGCAGAACAGGTTTCTGGAATTATGATCCCCAGAGCCTGGGGGAGATGCCTGTCGAGAACTTGAGGTCCTGCAGGCTTCTCCCTGTTGCCAGGTAGTGCAACGTGGCAACTAGTCTCTGCTCAGCAGTGATGGCTTCCCGCATAACGTTGTCCTGCCTGGTGATATAGGGGGACACCAAAGCCAACAGATATTGAAAAACGGGCCCGTCATCCTGAGAAAATTCTGAAGTCATTTATGGATTTTTTCAGGTTTAAAAAACTATTTACAAAGTATATTATTCTACTATTAATCTTTACATATTATGTACACAACTTATAAAGTTATTATTTGCTCTCTAATTTTGGAGCATGTGTGTCTGATTAAATCCATATCAATGGAATAAAATGTCATGCTAGGCCACATGTGTGTTGTAGTTAAATGCAAGTTATGAGTACCAGTCAAATATTTAAAGTAAATTATGATTTTGTTTCCTCTTTTGTGCAGAATATTCTAAAATACACAGAGAAGGACCACCCAGATTATTACTTGCTGTTGGTCTGTGTCCAGCGTCTGCGTGTTTTTATATCTCACTATAGTGTTCTGTTCCAGTATAACGAGGACCTGCTTATACAGAAGAGGAGAAAACTGAAGAAGTATGTTTTTAAACTTTATTAGAATATGATCACCACTAAAATATGTAATTTATTTGTGTAAAACTAAAGATATTCTAAGTCTTATGCTTTATCCTATATTATAGTATTAGGCCACATAAGGTTCATTCATTGTACCAGCACAAAAAAGCGACCTGTTTTCCTGTTTGGGCTGGTGACCACGCTGTATGCCTCTAGGGGGTGGTGTCTTGTGTCTTTACAATACAGGGCACTGTTTACCATTTTTTTCCTTAACTTTAATTATATTTTAACAAATTTCGAATAATTTCTATATATACCACTGCTCAGCTTCAGTGCACAGAAACACGCACATAGGCAGAAATATTCAGTGCTGTGTGGAAAAATGCAGACATTTTACAAATTTACACACAGCAATGCTCTACACCTGTTGCCTGTATTCTAGTGTGAACAGTGCACATTAAAAAAATGCCGGTGTCTGCACAAGTGGGAATGAACCCAGTATCATGAGGACTTCCTGTCTGCAGTGGTACAAAATCAAGTCGAGCTGAAAGCTGCTCAGCCATTCACCTTAAGTCTTGTATATTTATCAATTAATATGTTTTTAATTTTATTACAGGTACTTATATAGCACCGTCAATCTTCACAGCACTTTACTATTATACATTTATAACAGTCCCTGCCCTTAGGGAGCTTACAATCTAAGGTCCATAACTTACATTCATACAAGGACCAGTTTAGACAGGAGACAATTAACTTACCAGCATGTCTTTGGAGTGAGGGAGGAAACCAGAATACCCAAAGGAAACCCACGCAGGCACAGGGAGAACATGCACACTCCGTGCAGGTAGTGTCATGGTTGGAATTTGAACCGACGACCCTAGTGCTACTAGGCAAAAGCACTAACCACTTTGCCACTGTGCTGCCCTTTACAAGACTTCCTCTGATTGACCAAGTTGGAGACCATGACATTTTCTGCCCACCTCTCCATCTGAGCCAATCAGAAATTGGACCTAGTGCTAGTGACATTATAGGTGCATGCAGGGGAAGGCTGGCACTATTGGTTATAGAGAGCCGAGCCCCCAGCTGGTCACCTAGCAGCAGTAATGCTGTATAACCTTCTGTCTCCATTCACACCTAGGCGTTTTAACGCCTGAAGCGCGACGCTACAATACGCTGGAGGGTCGAAATTACCTTAGTCTCTATGGAGACTGTTCACATCTCAATGCCGAACGCTGAAACGACGATCGCCTGAAGCTCAAACAAGTCCCGGACCCTTTTTTGTCGCGCGTATCGGGCGATTTGGGCGTATTTGAGCGTTTCCATTTCCCATAGAAAGTAATGGAAACGCTCGATTCAAGCGACTTGCGCGACAACGGGCGTTTTCTACGGGCGTTTCGTCGCTTTAATCAATAGAACTTGTCGCCCATGCAGAAGATTAAAAAAATCTACCAACATAGCAACAAGTGATGAAAAGATGATAATTTTTCCTATTGGCTAAAATAAAAAACGTCGAAGTACAAAAATGTCGGACAACGCTGTATGCAAATGCGCAAATAAGCATGAATACGCGCAACAAAACGCCAGAAAAAAACGCCCAAAAAAACGTCCGAGCGACCGA
Organism: Rana temporaria; assembly: GCF_905171775.1. Taxonomy (NCBI): domain Eukaryota; kingdom Metazoa; phylum Chordata; class Amphibia; order Anura; family Ranidae; genus Rana; species Rana temporaria. The sequence goes on along the minus strand of NC_053492.1, from coordinate 340,391,784 downwards.
CGCTCAGGTGTGAATGCAGCCTCTCTGTTGACATGCTGATCGGGATGTGATACAGGTGATGCTCCCAGTCAGATCTAATAAATACAGTATTTATTAGCATCAAGAGTACAACCACATATATACAATCCACTGTATGTTCAGCAGCCATGTGGGCTCTATGCCTGTAAAGTAGACATGTGCACTGCCAAAAAAAACGTTTTTTTTCGTTTATGTTATTTTCTTTATTTTAGATTTTTTCGTAAATTCAGGAAATTCGAAAAATTCGTTTTTTTTCGTTTTTGTTTCATTCGTTTTTTTACAATTTTCGTAAATTCGTAAATATCATTTAATTCGCTTTTTTGCTTTTTTCGTAAATTCGGGAAATTTTCGGATTTCCGAAAAAGCAAAAAACGGAAAAAACGAATTTTCTGAATTTACGGAAAAAAAACAAATGAACCGAAAAAAAAAAAGAATTTTCGGAAATTCGGAAATTTACGAATTTTCGAAATTTCGAATTTTTGACATTTCGAATTTTTCAATTTTCGAAATTTCGAACTTTTCGAAATTTTGAATTTCGAATTTTTCAATTTTCGAATTTCGAATTTTTCAATTTCCAATTTTTTTATTTTCAAATTTTTCATTTTTCAATTTTCGAAATTTCAATTTTCGAAATTTCAATTTTCGAAATTTAAATTTTCGAAATTTCAATTTTCGAATTTTTCAATTTTCGAATTTTTCAATTTTCGAAATTTCGAAATACAAAAATATTCGGAAATATGAAAATTCGGAAATACGACATTTTGAAATTTCGAAAATCGAAAAATTCGAAATTCGAAAATGAAAATTTCAATTCAATTTTTGAATTTTTCAATTTTCGAATTTCGAATTTTTGAATTTTTCAGAAATACAAAAATTCGAAAATTCGAAATTCGGAAATTGAAAAATTTGAAATATGAAACATTTTTAAATTTTCGAACTTCGATTTTTTCAATTTTTGAAATTTCGAATTTTCGAAATTCGGAAATACGGAAATTCGAAAATTGAAAAATTTAAAAATTCAAAAATTGAAAAATTCGAAAATCCGAAAAATTTTCGTATTTCAGAATTTCCGAAATTCGTAAATACGAATATTCGGAAATACGAAAAATTTGAAAATTCGGAAATTGAAAAATTCGAAAATTGAAAAATTCGGAAATTGAAAAATTCGAAAATTCGAAAATGGAAAAATTCGAAAATTGTTAACACTACGATTTGACTAGGAGCATCACCTGGATTGAATCATGATCAGCATGTCAGAGAAGGCTCCACTGCTGCTAAGCAACCTGCAGGGAGCTCAACTGTCTACAACCAATAAAGATGGGCTTGGGTGTGTTTGAAATCCCACATGCCCGATCCCGCCAGGAAGTCGACACTCCACAGTGCTAATCACAACCAGTGAGACATTTCCTGATCTGTGCAGCTGCAGACCGGGAAATGTCTTACTGCCTGTTATTAGCGCTGTGCAGTGTGGGCTTCCTGACAGGCTCTGGCATGTGGAATTTTGAACATGCCCAGCCCATCTCTAACAAATTGTGCTGGCCCTCCTGTACATCAGCCCCATAAAGTAACCAGCACTGGGTTCCTATGTGCTGCCGCCGCTGCCATGGAGACAGAGACCAGCACTGTGAATAGCCGGGACAGGATAGCAACTCTGGTTGTTCCAGCACTGGTCAACACTGGGAGGATTCCGCCATCCACCTATAATGTGGAGATGGGGGAATTGGATCATTTCTTTTTTTCATTCAACCTAATAGTTGAATGAAAAAAAGTGATCAATGTATGGGCTGCCTAAGAGCCAAGACCAGCCATAGACAGTTTAAATCTCAGCTGGTTCAGCAGGAACTGGCTGAGATTTGAACCATTAATGAGCAGATTCTCTGATGATTATCACTAGTGCTTGCTGTATAACCACTAGTGATAATCTCTGTTTGACGGGAGAATATAATTTCTGGGAAGGAGGGATATTCCCCTGTCAGCACTGTCTGCGTTGATGGGGGAATCATGCAAGTTTCTTTCCTGCAATCTGTGGATGCAGGAAAGAATTTTGCACCGTATATTACCTGCCTAACTGAAAGTAAATGTAAATTGTGAATCTTGAAAGAACAGGAGAGGGGAGGAAGACATATGGGGGACAGAAGGGATGGAGATAATGCAGTTCAGTGATTACAGTGTACTGCAGTCTGCAGTGCACACACTTACCCACGGTCCAGGCTAGAATCTCAGGCATCATTCACACACAGCCAGAAATGCTGCTGATTTTCATATTTCCCGTCCACACACACCCTCTCTTCAGATACAGCACACTGGGATAGTGTGGACAGAACTGAAAGGAGGAGGAGGAGGAGCTGTATTCCTCCCTGCTCGTATGTGAGGAGAGTTTCTGGACTCGCTGGGCTGTGAAAGAGTGTCATAGACTGACACTCGGCTCAGCTTGCAGTAACCACTCTCGGAATTTACAGGCTGGTTCTCCTGTCCTAAGGATGGGAGAATCAGTCTGTTTTTTCAGTAACTGAGATGAAGGCTTGGGCCCAAACCCCCCCCCCCCCCCTACAGTGCTCATGGAGTCCTTTCTGCAACTCGCTCTTCTCCGTGCCAATGAGGATGCAGGGGAAGGAGCAGATCGGGCGGCTGTGGTTGTGTGAGCGCTCGCAATATGCAGTGTCAGCGAGCAGAGGGAGGGGGAGGAATCCCCCGCAGAGCTGACTGGGGACGCTCTCCCTCTCAGGAGAGACTGTTACTCCAGCGAGGAGAAATACAAAAACATTTTTTGGTGGGGCACAGCATAATGTTGGGGGGGGGTCAGGGCCCCCTCTGCCCCCCCTAAGGACGCAATTGCCATCAGAGTAATATGAATACATTATAAATAATAAAAATACAATGTGAAGATGAATATATGATTTCACATTTTGACCATTGATGTACTTTAAAGTGGATGTAAACCCACTCTCATCCTTTCTAAACTACTGCCATAGTGCTGATCTATAAGGATATAGATGCATCCTGCATGTATCCTTACCTGTCAAATGTCTCCCCTCTGTCTGTTATAAGAACTGAAAAACTGCAGATTCTGTGGGTGGATCTGTTGTCTGGAGCTCGGTGGATGGAGTCATGATGTCAGTAGGCTCCCCGCCCACCTCTACCCTCCCCTTGTCAACATGCATTTTCTGCTGTGTATTCCTTACACTAAATTCTGCTATGATCACTAACATCCAGTCAAAATCCATAAAAGTAACCACATGACTTCAGAAAAGGAGTGGGGGTGGGAATTCAAAAATAATGCCTGTCTCAAGCTAGTGCATGATATATGTAAATAACCTGTCATCCACAGCAAGGGGGAGGAAAGGACAAACGTTTTCTCCGGTTAGTCCGTTTATCTCACTGAAAAAAGAAAAGAGGATTGCTCAGAGTTGGATTAACTCTTTGTGGCAAGACTGGGCACGGATGATAGAAAATCTTTTTTTTTCATATTTAAATCTTTTTTTTTTTTTATGGTAAGGTTCACAGAGGGTTAACATAACTTATACAATGGATACATAATCATATAGTTCTTATCACTACACATTTATGATGGGCTAGCAAATAAACAGGTGGGGATTCAGAAACTTAAGAAGAATAAACCCCAGGCAGTACCTCCCTGGTCCCCTTACTCTGTTCCCACGCCCGCCTGCCTTTTATCGATAACTTCTTTTCCCGTTTCTTAATACCGCTATATTGACCTCACACTTTTCCCTCCCCTCTGATCCCTTGTCCATTCCTATACCCCACCTAACCCTCCCTTAAAACTGAAATCAACATAATCCTCAACAAAAAAGAGAGAAAAAAAAAAAAAAAGAGGAGAAAGACCTGCCAACTCCCCCCCTCCCCCACCCCGCCGGAGACGGACGGATCCTCCCCTACTTCAACCCCTCGGCCTCTCCCATTCCACATCTACCCAAAACGGATTCTTCTCTCCCCTATCTATTCCTCCAGTAATCTCTTCCCCTGTTCCGTACTCATAAACTGGTTCCAACCTGTCCAAGTTTCTACATACTGATCCCTTTTGTTCCGGGCTGAGAGGATCAGATCTTCTATGGCTCCAGTCTCTCTCACTCTATTGAGCCATCTCGCAATAGAGGGTGATCTACTGTCTCTCCATTGTAATGTTATTCCATTTCTGGCAGTATTTATCATGTGGCATATCACCATCTTTTTGTACTCTCGCACTGGGATTTGTGAGCAATGGAGCAGAAAAAAAGCTCGATCCTCCGGAATCTGGTGTTCCGTAAATTTTTGAACAATTCTCTGGACTTCTTTCCAGTATTCTCTTACTTTTGCACAGGACCAAAATATATGCAGCAAGGTTCCCTGCTCCACCCTACATCTCCAACAATACTCTGAGTAGCCTTTAGAAAATTTATGTAGCCTTACTGGTGTATAATACCATTGGAACAATAGTTTATAGTTGGATTCCTGTATTCGCGTAGATATTGAGGAGTTTAGTGCTAAGTGAATTATGTGTTTACGTTGAGTCTGTGAGAAATTTCTCCCCAGATCTCTTTCCCATTTTCCCAATCCCGGCAACTCAAAATCTTCCTGAGGGGAATTCAATAGTCTATACATCTTTGAACTTACTCTTTGTATTGGTTCCTCCTCATCGCAGTACTGTTCAAATTTTGTTAGTAGTCGCCGAAAATTAGATGGTTGTCCCAGGGATCTTAAAAAGTTACTTATTTGAAATGCTTGCCATAAGGATAACTCATAATTCCCTCCTCTCTTTGTTAGGGCCTCCATTGATGGCCACATACCAGTTTGCAGAAAATGTGATACCTGTACCTTACCCCTTTGTTTTAATTTATTAAAAACTGCTCCTACTGTACCTGGTATGAAGCCTGGGTTCCCTAATATAGGGAACAGGGGAGAATACTTCGATGAGAATTTTGGATTTTTACATATTTTAGCTGCGATTGACAGAAAATCTTATACTGCGTACTCACGACCGTTTTTAATGTCATGGAAAAAAACAAAGTTTTTCTCTATGTAATTCTTGTCAAGCCTGCCTTGCATACACACGATCGTGAAAAAAAAATGTTCGAGCAAAGCGTGGTGATGTACAACACGTACAACGGCACTATAAAGGGGAAGTTCCATTCGGATGGCGCCACCCTTTGGGCTGCTTTTGCCAATTCTGTGTTACAGCGTGTTAGAAAAAGTTTGATGAGAGACGATTCACACTTTTCAGGCTTCGTGCTTTTCAGTCTGTTACAGCGTGACGAATGTGCTATTTCCATTACAAACGCTAGTTTTACCAGAACGAGTGCTCCCGTCTCATAACTTGCTCCTGAGCATGCAAGTTTTTTTCCTATCGTTAAAGCGTACACACAACCGTTTCTCAGGACGTTAAAAAAGACGACGTGAAAGACGACGATAAAAAATAGAGCATGTTCTAAATTTTTAATGCCCATTTTTCACGTTGAGAAAAATGCTCTGGAGCGTACACACGATCGTTTTTAATGACTAATTTAAAAAATTGCATTTTTCTCGTCATTAAAAACGGTTGTGTGTACGTGGCATTTTACTCTACATTGTGACAGCAAAAAATAAATAAAAAATGTGGGTTTACATCCACTTTAAGTGTACACCTCAGGGTAGCCCTAAAGAAGCAATACAGATGGAAGAAGAGGCACAGTAGAAGCTGTGGTGTACAGCCTACTTATCAATCTGGTGACAATATGGAGGTCTGGTATGGCACTGATCTGGAGATAACTGCTGTCTTCAATATTCAGATCTGGGGGTCTAGAACGACACAGGCAGATAGCGTGTAACCAAATGTAAGGTTTGACACTGCAAGTAACTGTGACTCTTGAGGTGATTGTCCAGGATTACAGGTGATACTAGAAAAATGTAAATATCGTAAAAAAGATAATTTCACCAATACAACTTAAAAGGGGAAACTAATATATGAGATAGACTCATTACAGGCAAAGCAAGATAGTTCAAGCCGTGATTTGTCATAATTGTGATGATTATGGTTTACAGCTCATGAAAACCCCCAATCCACAATCTCAGAAAATTAGAATATTGTGAATAGGTGCAATATTCTAGGCTCAAAGTGTCCCACTCTAATCAGCTAATTAAGCCATAACACCTGCAAAGGGTTCCTGAGTCTTTAAATGGTCTCTCAGTCTGGTTCAGTAGGAATCACAATCATGGGAAAGACTGCTGACTAAGGATGAGCCAAACACCAGTTCGCAAGTCTGAAGCGTACCAGGCCACATGCCCTCAACATAGGGAGGATGCTTTGGGGTCCAAAGCACTATTAGGTAGATTCACAAAGAGTTAGGCCGGCTTATCAGTAGATAAGCAGACCTAACTCTGAATCTACGCCGGCGTTTGTTTAAGTGTATTCTCAAACAGAGATACACTTAAACAAAGCTAAGATAGGCCGGCTTGCGCAATTCTATCTTAGCTTGCAATTTTCTGTTGGCCGCTAGATGGCGCTTCCATTGCGGCCGGCGTAGATTATGTAAATGAGGGGATACGCCAATTCACGAACGTACGCCAGGCCTACACCGTCGCATTACGTCGTTTCCGTAAGGGATAAGCCGCCTAAAGTTATTCCACCTATGAGGTGGAATAACAATGTTAAGTATGGCCGCAGTTCCCGCCACAAGGTTCAAATTTTTTACGTCGTTTGCGCAAGCCGTCCGCGAATCGGGATTTACGTAGTTTACGTACACGTCGAAATCAAAAGGCCCGTACGGCGTACTTAGCTGCAATGCGCACTGGGAAATGTAGTCGCCCGGCGCATGCGCAGTGTCAAAATGAGGTCAAGCCTCATTTCCATACAACACGCCCCCCTCCAAGCAATTTGAATTAGGCGCCCTTACGCCCGCTCGTTTTAGGCTACACCGCCGTAGATTAACAGGTAAGTAGATTGTGAATCACTACTAGCCTAACTAATTTACGGCGGTGTAGCCTAAACAGGCTAGGCTAGGCCGCCCTAAAGTTAGGCCAATCTACGTGAATCTACCTACATGTCCGCATGTTGATGGGGACAAGGGCCTCACCCCCACAACCCTTGTCCAGTGGTTGTGGGGGTCTGTGGACGGGGGGCTTATTGGAATCTGGAAGCCCCCTTTAACAAGGGGAACCCCAGATCCCACCTCCCCTATGTGAATTGGTAACGGGGTATGATGTCTCATAGGTGGTTCAGTTGAATGACTCTACACCCGCCATTTCAGCTCTTAAATAGCTAAGGGCAGGGCCACCCGTGACATACACCCCCCTCTGACGCAACAGGGGTTTTCTGCGGTCTCCTGTGGCATCAGATGGGGCGGAGTCACCCGTCACGGGTAATAGATGGTGGTATACAGTGGTCTGGAGATGATGGGGGTAATAGATGGTGGTAGGACAGTAGTCGGGAGATGATGAGGTAAAAAAAATGGTGGTGGACAGTAGTCGGGGAATGATGAGGACAATAGATGGAGATAATGAGGTTAATATATGGTGGTGGTGTACAGTAGTCTGCAGATGATGGGGTAAAAGATGGAGATGATGGGGGTAATAGACGGTGGTGTACAGTAGTCGGGAGATGATGAGGGTAATAGATGGAAATGATGAGATTAATAGATGGTGGTGGAACAGTAGTCGGGAGACGATGGGGTCGATAGATGGAGATGATGGGGGTAATAGATGGTGGTGGACAGTAGTCTTCAGATGATGGGGGTAAAAGATGGAGATGGTGGTGTACAGTAGTCGAGAGATGATGAGGGTAATAGATGGAGATGAAGAGATTAATAGATGGTGGTGGGACAGTAGTCGGGAGATAATGTGGGTAATAGATGGAAATTATGGGGGTAATATATGGAGATGATGGGGGTAATGGATGGAGATGATGATGTTAATAAATTGTGGTGGACAGTAGTCGGAAGATAAGGTTAAAAGATGGAGATGATGATGGTAATAGATGGGGGTGGCCCGCCCCCATCTGGCACCACGGGGAAACCGCAGAAAAATCCCCTGGCATCAGAGGGGGCGGGTCATCCGCGTACGTCACGGGTGGCCCCACCCTCAGCTATTTAAGAGCTGTCACGGAGTGTGTAGCATCATTCGACGGTAACCACCTATGAGGCAACAGTAGCGGCTTTTTTAATAATTTTTTTCCCGGTATCGTCGGGTCGAGAATGTATGTACATCGCTGGAATTTTTTTTTCTTTTGTAATAAAGAACTTGTGCCAAGCTGTCTCTTGTGTTTTTTTTTAATTTTTGACACTTTTTTGTGAAATGGTAGGGGTACAATGTACCCCGTTACCAATTCACATAGGGGGTCGGGATCTGGGGTTCCCCTTGTTAAAGGGGGCTTCCAGATTCTGATAATCCCCCCGTCCGCAGACCCCCACAACCACCGGGCAAGGGTTGTGGGGATGAGGGCCTTGTCCCCATCAATATGGGGCATGGTGTTTTGGACCCCAAAGCATCCTCCCCATGTTGAGGGCATGTGGCCTGGTACAGTTCAGGAGGGGGGCACTCTCTCATCCCTCCTTTTTTTTACTGTGGCCTGTCAGGTTGCGTGCTCGGATAAGGGTCTGGTATAGATTTTTCGGGGGGACCCCATGCCATTTTTGTTAAATTTTGGCGCTGGGTTCCCCTTAAGATCCATACCAGACCTGAAGGGTCTGGTATGGATTTTGAGGGGGACCCCTACGCCATTTAAAAAAAAAATTGGGCGCAGGGTTTCCCTTAATATCTATACCAGACCTGAAGGGATAGTATGGCATTTGGGGGGACCCCAAGCAATTTTTTTTTATTTTGGTTCGGGGTTCCCCTTAATATTCATACCAGACTCAAAGGGCCTGGTAATGGACTGGGGGGGAAACCCATGCCGTTTTTTTCAATGACTTTTATCTGTATTGCGGGACCCGGCAATTCATTATAGCCTTTAGAAATTTCATTTTGTGCAGGGATTGTTCTAAACACAGGGAAAATGCGCCACTTTACAGGCATACTACAGACACCCCAAAGGTACGAAATTTAAAGGAATATTTCACTTTTATTGTTTCACTGTAAGTATTATTAAAATCACTGCTCCTGAAAAAACTGCAGTTTTTAAAACTTTTTTTTGCATTGATACATGTCCCCTGGGGCAGGACCCGGGTCCCCAAACACTTTTTATGACAATACCATGCATATAAGCCTTTAAAATTATCACTTTTGCTTTCTCCCATAGACTTTTAAAGGGTGTTCCGCAGCTTTCGAATTTGCCGCGAACACCCCAAATAGTTTGGGGGGCGCAAACAAACAAAAAAATTGTGAAAAAAAACATCAATTACAGCCACTATGCCCATCAAACGCAGCCACTGTGCCCATCAAATGCAGCCACTGTGTACTGCCCATCAAATGCAGCCACTGTGCCCATCAAATGCAGCCATTGTGCCCATCAAATGCTGCCATTGTGCCCATCAAATGCTGACAGGGTGCCCATCAAATGCTGCTACTGTGCCCATCATATTTTTTTTTTTTTTTTTTTTAATTCTTTTTTTTTTTTTTTAAAGTGTATTTTGTGCGTGTACTCGAGAGAGGAGCTGGACTGCAGGAGTTGGGAGTAGGCAGGCCTCCCCCAGAGGCAATCTGCCACCTTTCTCCATGCCCCGGGTGGCAATGGCGGGTGTGTGAGGGGGTCCTCCCACACAGCCCGCCCTACCTGCTCCGCTTTGAAGCCCAACGGGGCAGAGGGACTCCCTATAAGGGAGTGAGAGGATTAGCCCGCTCAACCAGCCCCATTAGTCCTTCGCCTCTCTTTAGAGACCGCGTGGTCAATGTGCGTGTGTTAACCCAATTTAGAGTGCGTGTGTAGGTGTGGTGGTTTTTGTGGGAGGGGGGTGGGCGTACTAAGCACAGGCTTACCTTGCATAGCACACCCACCGGGAGCCGGGCTGAGACCACCAAACTCAATTCACATGAAGCCGAGGCCGGGATCCGAACCTCTAGCTGCAGAGGTGAATGGCTTGTCAGCGCAGTGCCAATCGCGTTGAGCCACCGCAGCTCCCTCCTGTGCCCATCATATGCTGCCACTGTGTCAAATGCTGCCAGTGTCCCCATCAAATGTTGCCAGTGTGACCCCCGTCCGCTCTGTCTTGGTGGGGCAGCAGGTGACGGCGATGAGCGGGGTCCTTAATGTCTCCTGCGGGGCTGGGCACTTCTCCACACCGTACTCATGTCCCGTCAGGCGTCCAATAGTGGTGCCTGTTTCAGCCAATCAGGTGACAGGTTAACCAGACCCGGTGCACCTGATTGGATGAGAGGCAGGTCAGTGTTAGGGAAGCGATGTATTCAGTTCCCTAACACAATACTGAGTAATCAGCGAACGCACAGCAGTGCGCCCGCTGTTTACCCTTTCGGAAGCCTATTAGAGCCCACAGGCTCTAATCAGGAAGCCTATTAGAGCCTATGGCTTGGCACATGAATAGCGGGCGGCAGCGCCGACCATAGATATGCAATGCATGAATCTATCTATGTGAGAGAGCAGGAGAGGGGGGACTGCGCTCCTGCACCCTTTATAAATGCACCGCCACTGGTCCACTGTGCTTCATTAAGTCCAGGGTCAACGCAGCCGTCTACCAGGAGATTTTGGAATGTTTCTTTCCGCAGACAAGCTCTATGGGGATGCTGACTTCATTTTCTAGCAGGACTTGGCACCTGCCCACATTGCCAAAAGCACCAAAACTGGTTCAATGACCATGGGATTACTGTGCTTGATTGACCAGCAAACTTATCTGACCTGAACCCCATAAAGAATCTATGGGGCATTGCCAAGAGAAAGATGAGAGACATGAGACTGAACAATGCAGAAGAGCAGTGCCACAGGCTGATAGCTTCCATGCCACGCCGTATTGAGGCAGTAATTGCTGCAAGAGGGGCCCAAACCAAGTACATACTTTTCAGAGGTCCGATATTGTTCTATGTACAATCCTTGTTTTATTGATTTCATGTAATATTCAAATTTCCTGAAATTGTGGATTTGGGGTTTTCATGAGTTGTAAGCCATAATCATCACAATTATGACAAATCATGGCTTGAACTAACTTGCTTTGCATGTAATGAGTCTATCTCATATATTAGTTTCACCTTTTAAGTTGCATTAGTTAAACAAATGAACTTTTGCACGATATTCTAATTTTTCTAATATTACCCGTACATGTAGGGGTATAGCCACTAGATGGGGCTGTGCCTTTTCCTTAGCGTAGTAGTAAATAGATGCAGCAACTTTATCTGTCAGTCTCAGAATTGGAGTCACCCCCCCCCCCCCCACCTTTATCCAATAAAGGTTTTATACATACAAAGATTACTATTTTTTTCCTCTTTCTTTTTTTTTTTTTTAAATAAGGGAAGGCCTTTTGTATTGGTCGGATCTGTACAAGCTAAATTATAAAGAATGTTATTAAAATCTTGCCTCCTCCGGAAGTATTAATTTGCTTGAACGCATAAACACACTTTTTTTTGCCTTTTTTCATGTATCCCAAATATCAGCATGTATACAGTGGGCCAGATTCAGGAAGCTATTGCGCCCGCGCAACCATAGGTTGCGCGGCGCAATAGCTGTTTTGCTCCCGAGTAGCGAATGCCCCTGATTCAGGAACATCGCTACGCGGACTGCAGCCTAGGATATGACAGACATAAGCCTCCTTATGCCTTCATATCTCAGGCTGCATTCTTGCGTTGGCCGCTAGGGGGCGCGGCCATTGTGATCGGCGTATAGTATGCAAATTGCATACTACCACCGATTCACAAAAGTTGCGTGGGCCCTGCGCACGCAAGGTACGGAGTTTCCGTACGGCGACTTTAGCGCAAGGTTGCTCCTGCTATAGCAGGGGCAGCCAATGCTAAAGTATAGCCGCCCTTCCCGCTCGTGAAATTTAAATTCCACGTCGTTTACGTAAGTGATTCGTGAATGTCGCTGGACGCCATTCACGTTCACTTAGAAGCAAATGACGTCCTTGCGACGTCATTTGCCGCAATGCACGTCGGGAAAGTTTCCCGACGGAGCATGCGCTGTTCGCTCGGCGCGGGAGCGCGCCTAATTTAAATGATTCCCGCCCCCGGCGGGATCATTTACATTAGGCGCCCTTACGCCGGGCTATTTAGCATATCGCCCGCGCAATTTACGGAGCTACTGCTCCGTGAATCGCGGGCATATCAAAATATTTGCGTGGGCGCAGAGCAAAAATCGTTGCCCTTTGCCCACGCAAATATTGCGCGGATCTAGCTTAATCTGGCCCAGTGTGTGTGTGTGTATATAAACATCTTTTTGCATATAGCTTAGCAGTATGTTTTTTTCTATTGTTGGAGGAAATCAAAGCACATGCAGGATACATAGGCATGAAGACATGTGTGCATCAAACTAAGGACTCCAGCACTTTGTAGTCACAGTGCTTAGCCAGGGTTTTGCTATTCCTTTCTAGAAATATTCCTGCCTTCAACATTTTACTAAATGCTGCTCTGTTTTTATAGGTCCTCACTGATTAAACTGTACAAAGGTCTGGCATCTCACTGCACTACCACAAGCCAAGAAGTTCCGCATGGTGTGACCAATTCTACAAATGTTAAGGAAAGTCCAGTCCAGACTAATGAGACACTACAGACTTATGCATCGTCACCAGACTCCAACACATCAGTCATGTAAGCTACCTGAACAAATATAATACTCAATTCCAGGAAGTTTATTGAATAGTTATTTTCAAATGCTACTTTTTAAAAATACAGAAAAAGGGTTCAGATGATTTATTAAATGCGTGAATGGACACAAACTGCTTCCTATTAGCTACACAAAAGAAATAAATATATCGAAAGGTGCAAAGTCATGAAACAAAGATAAATAGTAGTTGAAACAAAACGTTATGAGTTGTATTTGCTGTGAAATAAATCATAATAATGGAAATTTGTGTTTGCAACATACAATTGCAACTTGGTTGAATGTGATCACATTCATATGTGGCACACATACTCCATATCCTTTTGGGCCAATTTTAATTTGAATACACTATACATCTTGATTAAGCTCTTTCCACATGGGGTGGTTTTCATTGCTCAGCGGGGAATCTGGTAAAATTTGGTGAATGTAGGAACAGATGACCAAGTTGCGGCCTTGCACACTTGAGCTATTGAGGCATGGTGACGCACTGCCGAAGAAGTGCTAACTGCCCTGGTGAAGTGCGCTCTAAGATGGAAAGGGGAAACTTTGCCTTTTGTAAATCATAAGCTTGAGTAATGATTTGACGAAACAATCTAGAGATGGTTAATTTGGATTCTGCCTGTCCCCTATTGGGGCCTCCTGGCAGCATGAACACCAATCTATTATGCAAATCTGAGCAGTTGCTTCCAGATAGAAGCTACAGTAACTGCTCTCACTACATCGAGAGAATGTAATGACTCTTCTACTGCCGAATTTGGCTCTGGAAAAAATTAAAGCAGCAAAATATCCTGGTTCATAAAGACCACATTGTCTTTATGAACCACCAGCAATGGTTCTCTGCAAGATAACGCTGCCAACTCCGAGAAACTTCTTGCGGAAGTTACCACAACCAAAAATACTAGCTTCCTTGTGACCATGGCCAACGGGGCATCACACATCGGCTCAAAGGGAGGCCTCTGAAGGGCTGACAAGACCAGATTCAGATCCATGGCCACATTGGTGACTTAATCAGTGGAATCATGTGTATTACACCTTGCATAAAGGTCTGTACTAGAGCGTGAGAAGCAAGAGGTTTTTGGAAAAAAACTGACAAAGCTGAGACTTGACCTTTAATAGTACTCAAGGCTAGCTTCATCTCTACTCCCAACTGTAGAAAGTCTAGAATCCTGCTTATGCTATACTTGTGAGAATTCCATCCCTTGTTCTCAGACCAGGAAACATAGGCCTTCCAGACCCTATAGTAGATAGCTCTAGAAGCTGGCTTTCTAGCATTAATCAGGGTGGTTACCACTGAACCTGAAAGCCCCTAATCCTTTAGAGTTTAGAATGAGGGCCTCAGCAGTCAAACCGTCAAATTCAGCGTTGTAAGGCAGGATAGTATACCGGCCCTTGTGACAGCAGATCCTACGATTTCCGAATAGCAGGATCTCCTGGGCCACGCCGGGGCCACTAGGATGACCCATTTCCGTTCCCCTTTGATCCTGCACAGCAGACGCGGGAGCACCTGAGCTGGAGGGAACGCTTAAATCAGAGAAATCTGATCCCAAGGGGTTACCAATGCATCTGTCCCGCAAGCGAGCGGGTCCCTTGTTCGGGACACAAACTTACCTAGTTTCGTGTTGAACCTAGACACAAAAGGTCCACGTTTGGGGTACCCCATCTCCGGCAAATGGATAGAAAGACATCTGGATATAAGGACCATTCCCCTGTGAGCAATAGCTGGCGGCCTAAGAAGTCTGCCTGACAATTTTCTACCCCTGGGATGAACACCACAGATAGGCAAGGAACATGTTCCTCTCCCCAAACCAGAATATGGTCTACCTCTTTCTGGGCCGCATGACTCTTGGTGCCGCCCTGGTGATTGATATAGGCCACTGCCGTGGCATTGTCCGACAGGATTCTGACAGGGTATCCCCGCAGTCTGCCCGACCAAGTCCTTAGGGCCAGGCGTACTGCATGAATTTCTAAAATGTTGATGGCAAGGTCTTCTCGGGCTCTGACCATTCCCCCTAAACAGCATTCTCTAGAATTGCTCCCCAGCCTACAAGACTGGCATCGGTCTTCACTATTTTCCAAATGATCAGTATGAAGGTTTTCCCCTTCTGCAAAATCTTGGTTAGTAACCACCAATTGAGACTTTGGCGTACGCTTGGAGCCAAACATATTGGACAATTCAAATCCTGGCTTTTCCTGCTCCAGACAGACAGGCTACTGTTTTGCAACAGTCTTGAATGGAACTGAGCATAAGGGACTGATTCATACAGACTTTTGCCTGGGGTAAGAACACCTTCTTGTGGGTTGTGTTTACCACCAGACCCAAGTACTCCAGTCTTTTTACTGGCCGCAAGGACAATTTTTCTAGGTTGAAATCCAACCCAGATGCTCCAGATACCCGACCGTGCTGGCTACACTCAGATCCAGACCCTTTATGGACTGATCGATCAGTAATAGGTCATCTAGGTATGCTTTTACCACTAATCCCTGGGCTCTTAGTGTTGCTAACAGTGGAGCCAGAACCTTTATAAACACTCCTGGTGCGGTGGCCAACCCAAGGAGCAAGACCACAAACTGAAATTGTCGCTGCTCTACCGCGAATCACAGGAATTTTTGGTGAGCAGGGAAAATTGGCACATGGAGATATGCGTCCTTGATGTATATTGACGCTAAGAACTCTTCTCCCCGAAGGGAGGACACCACTGACTGAATTGTTTTCATGTGAAAGGAGCTGATATTTAGAAATTGGCTCAGACCCTTGAGATCCAAAATGGGTTCAACATCTCCGTTTGGTTTGGGCACTGTAAAGAGATTTGAGTAAAATCCCATTTCTTGTTCTCTTGAGGGGGTCTCTATGATCACCCCTCGAGACAGCAATCGGTCTAATGGAAAGGCTCAATTTTAGAAAACGAGGCAAAGAAAATTCCCGAAACTCTTGCTTGTAACCTAGAGAAACTATGGAGATGACCCATCTGTCTTAGATCTCCTCCTGCCAGGCTCCCGCAAACTGCAGGAGCCTTCCCCCCACTCGTGCGAGCGGGGGCGCCCCTTCATAAGGAGGCCTTGGGACTCTGCTTTGCAGATTTTTGTACCCAGGACCTCTTCTGGCCCTGGGACTGGCTTTGGGGCCTTCCTCTTGGGGCTGACGGTGGAGGCCGTCTTTACTGTCTGGAGGCTGATTCTCCAGGCGACGGAGAGGCAGAACGTTTAAATGAAGGAAGCTTACTTTTTTTTCTACAGGAAGAAGGGTACTCTTTCCACCCGAGATCTTCTGGAGCTACTTATCCAAGTCCTCCCCAAATAAACACTCTCCATGAAAAGGAAACCCAGTCAACAGTTTCTTACAAGGCAACTCTGCTGACCAATGCTTAAGCCATAGCACTCTTTGCATGTGTACCAGCAGAAGAGCGAGACATGACGTCTGATGGATGGAAACTTTAATGGCGTCAACTGCAAAACAAAGGGCCTTAGGAAGTTCCAGAAGGTCCGGGACCTCTTCCCCTCTGACAGCCTGTTTCACCTTATCCTTAAGGAATTGACAGACGCCAATAGCTGCTATTTAGAAAAAAAATGTTTGTGTTACCGGCGCCAAGATAATATCAATATTCTTATTAAGTCTTGCTGCAATAAAAGTGCAACCTCAAAGGTTGGATTTAGATTTGTGTATTTGTGAAGTAAATTGCGCTAACTTATATTTATATAAACATTTTACCACGACTGATCCTGTGAACTTGTTACTCAAAAAACAAAAAGTATATACATGTGTCTATGATTATTAATTAATGTGCAAACAATCAACAAATAGTGTGCAATAAATACCAATACAGTACCCTGTGCCAAACTATAACATATGAATTTCTCAATCCATCAAAAAAAATTGAAATAAACCAAAAAAGATTTCAAATATGCTACTGTTACAATCCACAGATTGAATGTGCCCCAAGAAAGCAAGTAAAATGTTTTATATACGAAATATATATATATATATATATATATATATATATATATATATATATATATGTATATGTGCTAAGAAAGTCCTTAATAGATAATTTCTTGCAGCGATGCCCAGCTATGTTTCCACCTTCACCGTAAATAGTGCCTACACCGTCACCGGATAAAATGGCCACTCACCAGATGGACCCAGAAATCTGCCTGGTTCATATGGATAACCACTCTCTCAGGTTTATCAGAAATCACTCCCAATGCGTTTGCTGTAGTCTTGTTCTATATCTGCTCATGTAACATATAAAAAACTATCATGGTGTAGTATATCAAAGAATTTATTATGATTAAAACATATATAGTTATTCCACTCACATGTAAAAGTGCCTGGGAGACGGCACTGAGCTAATCCAGCCGTAAATAGGATTATACATGACGAGCTGGCAATGGTCCTGCAGCCTCTATGCATTTTGCAACTTAATGCGTCATCAGGAAGCTGCCTCATTGGTGCTCGTCAGTCTTTTTATACCTCCCTGTGCTAATTGTTATCCTATCATCTGCTTCGTACAACAGGAAGCACCACATCCCCCATTTTGACTACTGGTAATTCCCTGATTACTGGAACTTCCGGCCGGAAGTCCAAACTCCATTTTACCGGGAGTGGACTGGCCGCTATTTTAGTTACTGGCTATTATTCACTGCCGCTGGTGCAATAAAAGTGCAACCTCAAAGGTTGGATTTAGATTTGTGTATTTGTGAAGTAAATTGCGCTAACTTATATTTATATAAACATTTTACCACGACTGATCCTGTGAACTTGTTACTAAAAAATCAAAAAGTATAGTGCTATTACAGGCTGTGCAACCGGCCATAGCAAGTGAGGCTTTAAGCAATGACTCCAGTCTTTTATCCACTGGATCTTTAAACACCTGAACATTTTTGACTGGACAAGTAAGACTTTTATTCAGGGAAGAAACAGCCGCGTCTACCGCTGGCACACTCCATTTTTTAGTGAATTTATCCTCCATAGGATAAATTTGAGAGAATCTCTTAGGAGGAATAAAATGCTTGTCTGGGTATTCCCAGTCAGCATAAACAAGCTGTTCCAGCAACGGGTGCATAGGAAAAGGGGATTTCCCCTGGGTTGACTTATTAGGCACTGGTAGTATTGATATCAAATATACAGAGTACTGAAGTAAAAAAAGTTTTATTCATGATTGAGCATAATTTAAATTCGATCACGGACGACTTGCGCAAAAAAAATTCAAAATTCAAAATAAACGCGGGAACGACGCCCATACTTAACATGGCATGTCTAACTATACGCGACAAAATACCAGCTTTAACTATACGCCGGAAAAAGCCGACTAGAGACGCCGGAAGAAAATGCGACGGCTGCTCGTACGTTCGTGGATCGTCGGAAATAGCTAATTTGCATACCCGACGCGGAAAACGACGTGAACGCCACCCAGCGGACGCTGAAGAATTGCATCTTAGATCCAAAGGCGTACGAAGATGTACACCTGTCGGATCTAACCCTGATGCCGTCGTATCTTGGTTTGAGGATTCAAACCAAAGATACGACGTGGGTAATTTGAAAGTACGCCGGCGTATCAGTAGATACGCCGGCGTACTCGCTCTGTGGATCTGCCCCCTAGTGCCTAAAAGTCCATCCAGGGGAAATCCCTTTTTCTTTTTCTCAAATATTGGCTGTGGCACAGCATATATTTGCCATTCGCCTTCTTTGTTTATAGGAAAAGCATGTGTCCCTTGAGGAAGCCTCAGAGAACCCAGAGAGGAAAAGGGGGCCTCTGCCAACTCTGTAAGGTGCAACCAATACACACTGTCTCAGTGAGCGATTGAATTAACAACCTTTGAGACTGAGGCTGAGCCCTCTAATGAGGAACCATCCTCATGCCCTTCCAATGCCCTTCCAATGGCATGATCCGCAGCCGACGGCCCAGGAGCAGGGGAAGGGGATCTGTCGTATTTTTTTCTCAGACTGGAAGGTGGACGCGATTAAACTAGCCAACTCACCCTCCAAACCAGCCAAAGCCGTAACCAAGTCATCTTTAGTGACATATACAGAGGCTGGAGTGTTGGAGGTAGCTACAATGCCTCACAAGGGTTCAGCTTGGTCAACCGTTTCAGGTATTACAGGGGAACAGGGCCGGACTGGGAGTAAAAACCAGCCCTGGAAAACATTTCATACCAGCCCCATAGCATTATTATACCAGCCCAACATCATAACGGCATTATTTTTTTGTTCATAAAAGAGAAAACCATACATTTTAAAGAAACATTTAAAGAGCGTATTATATAAAGATAAGACAGATATGAAAGCCCATAGGGCTAGGGAGATATATATATATATATATATATATATATTGTAGTAGTGTGGTACCCCAGGGGAGTGGTGACCCAGGATTCTCAACCAGGCAGGTTGAGGGGCTCCAGGGTATTTGCTGGTTTAAGAGGAAACTGGCCTTTCAGTTTCCTCTGTATTTACTAAAATCCACCTTGGGATCTGGAGCCCGGGGATTTCGTAGAGATCCGGGTGGGATGAAATCCCCAGTCCTGAGTTCAGGCTTTAGAGGTGATCAGCACACTGATTGTGCAGGTGTGTGTGGGCCTGATAGCAGACTCAGGACCAGCATTCTGGGCTCCACCCTCCCGAGGAGTCCAGGCTTGCAAGGGAGAACTCAGAGAGTGCAGGTGTGCACTGTGAAGTGGCTAGAGAAGCTGGAGAGTGCAGGCTGCACTGTGAAACCCCAGAGACCTGAGTCTAAGGTTGCTGACAGGAGTCAGGAGAGCTCCATGCTGGAGCCTGAGCAGTTGTGCTACTGCTGACAAGAGCCAGATGGCTTGGTATTTTCTTTGACATGTATAAGCCAGGAGGCTGAAGGTACCGTTCTGTGTGGACAGTGAAAACCCCCTGCGTGGGAAACCTATGTTTGGATTTTGTTTATTTTTGCCTTTTCAATAAAAGTGGGCCAACAAGCCCTTAAACATAGTTCCG
Organism: Rana temporaria; assembly: GCF_905171775.1. Classification (NCBI taxonomy): domain Eukaryota; kingdom Metazoa; phylum Chordata; class Amphibia; order Anura; family Ranidae; genus Rana; species Rana temporaria. The sequence goes on along the minus strand of NC_053492.1, from coordinate 340,372,141 downwards.
GACTGGCGTGAATCGCTTAAAATCGCATATCCCACTTGAGCTAAACACCCCCAATATTACAATATATATATATATATATATATATATATATATATATATATATATATATATGTTACACAGTGGAACCTCGGATTACGAGCATAATTGGTTCCAGGAGAATGCTCTTAATCCAAAGTGCTCACATATCAAAGTGAGTTTCCCCATTGAAGTTAAAGGGAAACGAAAATAATTTGTTCCGCATTGACTTCAATTGCATGCAATACCGCATGTGGCCAGAGGTGGGGGGCGCCGGAGAGCATCAGAGACACTCGAAATGTCACTTGCCACTTGTCACCAGATTCAGCATGTCACTTGCCATCCATCCCCTGCCACCAGATTTAGTGTGTCACTTGCCACCCATCCCGTCACCAGATTCAGCGTGTCACTTAGACTGGGTGACAGCAGGGGGACTGGGCGACAGCAGGGGGACTGGCTGACAGCAGAGGACTGGGCGACAGCAAGGGGACTGGGTGACAGAGGACTTGGCGACAGCAGGGGACAGGGTGACAGAGGACTGGGTGACAGAGGACTGGGTGACAGCAGGCTGGGTGACAGCATGGGACTGGGTAACAGAGGACTGGGTGAAAGCAGGGTACTGGGTGACAGAGGACTGGGTGACAGGGGACTGGGTGACAGCAGGGGACTGGGTAACAGGGGACTGGGTGACAGAGGACTGGGTGACAGCAGGGTACTGGGTAACAGGGGACTGAGTGACAGGGGACTGGGTGACAGGGGACTGGGTGACAGGGGACTGGGTGACAGCATGGGACTGGGTGACAGCAGGGGACTGGGTGACAGCAGGGGACTGGGTGACAGCAGGGTACTGGGTGACAGGGGACTGGGTGACAGAGGGCTGGGTGACAGAGGGCTGGGTGACAGGGGACTGGGTGACAGGGGACTGGGTGACAGAGGGCTGGGTGACAGAGGGCTGGGTGACAGAGGGCTGGGTGACAGGGGACTGGGTGACAGGGGACTGGGTGACAGAGGACTGGGTAACAGGGGACAGGGTGACAGAGGGCTGGGTGACAGAGGGCTGGGTGACAGGGGACTGGGTAACAGATGGCTGGGTGACAGGGGACAGGGTGACAGAGGGCTGGGTGACAGAGGACTGGTTGACAGAGGGCTGGTTGACAGAGGGCTGGGTGACAGGGGACAGGGTGACAGATGGCTGGGTGACAGAGGGCTGGGTGACAGAGGGCTGGGTGACAGGGGACTGGGTGACAGAGGGCTGGGTGACAGAGGGCTGGGGGACAGGGGACTGGGTGACAGAGGGCTGGGTGACAGAGGGCTGGGTAACAGGGGACAGGGTGACAGAGGGCTGGGTGACAGGGGACTGGGTGACAGATGGCTGGGTGACAGGGGACAGGGTGACAGAGGGCTGGTTGACAGAGGACTGGGTGACAGGGGACAGGGTGACAGATGGTTGGGTGACAGAGGGCTGGGTGACAGGGGACTGGGTGACAGGGGACTGGGTGACAGAGGGCTGGGTGACAGGGGACAGGGTGACAGAGGGCTGGGTGACAGAGGACTGGGTGACAGGGGACAGGGTGACAGATGGCTGGTTGACAGAGGACTGGGTGACAGGGGACAGGGTGACAGATGGTTGGGTGACAGAGGGCTGGGTGACAGGGGACTGGGTGACAGGGGACTGGGTGACAGAGGGCTGGGTGACAGGGGACTGGGTGACAGAGGGCTGGGTGACAGAGGGCTGGGTGACAGGGGACAGGGTGACAGAGGGCTGGGTGACAGGGGACAGGGTGACAGAGGGCTGGGTGACAGAGGACTGGGTGACAGAGGACTGGGTGACAGAGGACAAGGTGACAGGGGGCTGGGTGACAGAGGGCTGGGTGACAGGGGACAGGTTGACAGAGGGCTGGGTGACAGAGGGCTGGGTGACAGAGGACTGGGTGACAGGGGACTGGGTGACAGGGGACTGGGTGAAAGGGGACTGGGTGACAGGGGACTGGGTAGAGAGAGATTATACAGTCCAGATTACAATTTGCAGGGGCAGCAAAGGTGACAGAGAAAGGGGGGAGCACCATGCAACCCCCTCTCTCACTGTCACCTCTGCTGCCCCTGCAAATTGTAATCTAGACTGTATAATCTCTCTCACCATTGCATGGTCAACCCCCCCCTCCCCTCCCCCTGCACCTACCTTTTCTGCCCCTACCCCAAGGGTGGCCAGCGCCGTACACTTCTTCTCCTCTGCGGCTCTGCCTTCACACGTGGAGAAACATAGTGGCCGGTGCTGGCACCGCACGGGACGATGGGACGTTCGGTTCTCCTGCTCGGCTCCTCCCCTCTCTCAAACAGCATGATCGCTCGCAGACTAGTCCACACTTCACACAGCGGCGGGGGAAGGAAAGAGTCAGTGAAGCGGCGAGCATGGCGACCTCAACCCGCCGGTGGCCGGCCCGCCGCTGCTGTTTATTAACATAACGTGATGTCATAGACATCACACTGGAGTAAATGCAGGCTGCAGCTAATCATATCGCACGCAGGGGTACAATTGTAAAGTGCGGCCACGATGGCGGCTGCGGCCCAGAGCTGACCTGGTAAATTTGACTGACGGCAGGCGGCCTACCGGGAATTTTCCCGGTATCCCGGTAGGCCAGTCCGGCCCTGCAGGGGAAGCAGGTGCCGTGGAGGCGCAACTAGGGTTCCCAAGACCTGTAGGGTGTCTGCTCCCCGACCCCCGTGGCGTTTTTTTCACATAAAAAGAGGTTGTCCACGCGCGTGCAAGCGGCGGTCCACGTGGAAATTCCAGGGGGAGAAAGTCTGACCAAATCCCCCCCCCCTCCTTAGGTGGCTGACGAACTAAGAGGGAGAGGCAGAACTCCTCCACAAGCTGACAGACCTTTTTAACCAGGCAGGCATGGGATGCTGACACCAGGTATGCTACTTCACACCCTCTAGTGGTAGGAGAAAAGCACAGGCAAGACATCAACTATTCATTAAAAGAAGCCCACAAAGGGTCTTCTTAACCTACCATCCAGGGTACTACTGGAATTATCACAGTGACCCAATATTCACCCATCACGGCGGGCTCGGAGTCATGCCAAACCTTCAAGGACGGGGTCCCCTTTAATTAATTAGGGTCCTCTGCCTTGAACCTGTATAGCGCCCCGCCAGAGCAACTTGTGGTATAGGAATGTGACCAAGGCGCTGGATCCCAGGGCCCAGCTCTCCAAAGAGAAGTTTTACAGGCATAACCTTGTTCTTCCATATCGAGGCTCGGGTACCATCCACTTTTGCCTTGGTTTTGGGTTTTTGAATTGATCTGATTGTATAGCTCCCTGGCCCTAGCTAGGACCTTTCTGGGGAGCATAATGTTAACCGTGACCAACACCTTAGACACTGGCGAAAGAACTGAGGTACTCCCCGTGTGGGATGGGTTATATAGAGGGGGGCTTCCGGTCTTGATTATGCCAGTTTCCATCACCTGAAGGTGGCCCATAACCCATGTAGTAATTACTGGTGCTCTGTGTCCCGTGATGTACTGTAAAGAAATACAATTGACTATGATTCAATGGGGCTGATTTACTATGCTGTGTGCGCTGCGCTGGTTCATGCCTTAATTATTGCGCCGGGTGAAGCCTTAATTAGGCGCATGAACCAGCGTAGCAGCCGACGCATTGAAAGTAATATGTAAAGCCGCGCCAAACTCCCTATAGAAGTCTATGGGAGAAATCAAAAGTGTTCATTTTAAAGGCTAATCTGCAAGTTTTGTCCTAAAAAGTGTTTAGTCCTGCCCCAGGAAACATGTATCAATGCTTTTTTTATTTTTTAAAACGGCCGTTTTTTCGGGAGCAGTGAAATTAATAATGCTTAAAGTGAAACAATAAAAGTGAAATATTCCTTTAAATTTTCGTACCTAGGGGGGGTGTAATGTCAGCATGTGAAATAGCGCATTTTTCCTGTACTTAGAACTGTCTCTGCAAAAAATGACATTCTGAAGGAAAAAAGCCATTTAAAATTCACACGCGGCTATAATGAATTGTCGGCTCCCGGCAATTCTAAAGGGATTAATTCATAAAGGAAATTAAGGGGAACCCCGCCGTAAAACCCCCCCAAAAAAAAGACGTGCGGTTCCCGGCAAATATCCGTACCAGGCCCTTCAGGTCTGGTGTGGATTTTAAGGGGAACTCCACCCCAAATTTAAAAAAAAAATGGCATGGAGTCCCCCTAAAAATCCACACCAGACCCTTATCCGAGCACGTTAACCTGGCCGGCCGCAGAAAAGAGGGGGGGACAGAGTGCGGCCCCCCCCTCTCCTGAACCGCACCAGGCCACATGCCCTCAACATGGGGAGGATGTCCCCATGTTGACGGGGACAAGGGCCTCATCCCCACAACCCTTGCCCGGTGGTTGTGGGGGTCTGCGGGCGGGGGGCTTATCAGAATCTGGAAGACCCCTTTAACAAAGGCGACCCCCAGATCCTGGCCCCCCCTATGTGAAATGGTAATAGGGTACATTGTACCTCTACCATTTCACCACAAAAAAAATGTCAAAGTGTTAAAAATGACAGTAGCCGGTTTTTGACAAATCTTTTAATAAAATCTTCTTTTCATCTTTCATTCGGGTTTCTTCCTCTGCTTCTTTCTTGGGTCTTCTTGTCTACATCTTGCCCGACGTCTTCTTCTATCTTCTCCGTCCGTCCTTCAGCCTTGTCGTCTGCCCGGTGTCTTCTCCTATCTTCTTCTCCTTCCGTCGGCCTCCTCGTCCGCATCTTGCCCGGTGTCTTCTCCTGTCTTCTTCTCGGTCCGCCAGCCTTCTCCTCCACCTCTTTTTCTTCCCCGGACGCAGCGCTTGAATTTGAATTGGCCGCCGTGTTCCGCTCCTGGGACCCGCCCCCCTCTGACGCCACAAGTAAACTCCTTAGAAGGTCATGTGCGTCAGAGGGGGGCGGGGTCACAGAGCGTCACACGGCGGGGGAATTCGATTTCAAGCATGACGTCCGGAGAAGAAAAAGCCGCCGCAGCTTCCAATTGAAGTTCCCGCCGTGTCACACTCATGTGACCCCGCCCCCCTCTGACGCACATATGCCACACGCGGACTTTCATATGAGTTAACCTGTGGCGTCAGAGGGGGGCGGGTCCCAGGAGCGGGAACACGGCGGGATCTTCAATTTCAAGCGCAGCACTCAGAAGATCAAGAAGATGTGGACGAGAAGGTCGACGGACAGAGAAGAAGATGGGAGGAGACAGCAAGATGGCAAGACGGCAAGATGTGGACGAGGAGACCCAAGAAAGAAGCAGAGGAAGAAACCCGAATGAAAGAAGAAGAAGGACCAGCGGAAAGAAGATTTTATTAAAAGAATTGTCAAAAACCGGCTACTGTCATTTTTAACACTTTTGTCACTTTTTTTGGAGGTAAAATGGTAGAGGTACAATGTACCCCATTACCATTTCACGCAGGGGGGGGGCGGGATCTGGGGGTCCCCTTTGTTAAAGGGGTCTTCCAGATTCTGATAAGCCCCCCGCCCGCAGACCCCCACAACCACCGGGCAAGGGTTGTGGGGATGAGGCCCTTGTCCCCATCAACATGGGGACATCCTCCCCATGTTGAGGGCATGTGGCCTGGTGCGGTTCAGGAGAGGGGGGTGCAGAAATGTAGTCAGGCCTAGGGCAGCACAAAACCTAAATATACTACTGCATATTAGGGCTTATTTAGACAGGATCTGATTTACAGCATGTTTTTATAGTGTGGGAGGAAACCCACGCAGGCACAGGGAGAACATGCAAACTCCATGCAGATGGTGTCACGGGCGGGATTCGAACCAGCGACCCTTTTGCTGCTAGGTCAAAGTGCTATACACTACACCACTGTGCTGAACGAACATGATTGCAGCTGAAAGCATGAGATCTTTTTTTTATTTCCAATACCATGCTTTCCAGCCTTATTGACCCCGCCTCTCTCCATAAAGAGGACCTGTCACACACTAGTCCTATTACAAGGGATGTTTACATTCCTTGTAATAGGAAGAAAAGTGATCCGAAATCAAAAAAGTGTCAAAAAAGTGCAAGAAGAAAAATATGAGCTAAAAAGAAAAACGCACTCTGCCCCCCCCCCTCTTTTCTGCGGCCGGCAAGGTTAATGTGCTCGGATAAGGGTCTGGTGTGGATTTTTAGGGGGACTCCACGCCATTTTTTTAAAAAATTTGGGGTGGAGTTCCCCTTAAAATCCACACCAGACCTGAAGGGCCTGGTATGGATATTTGGGGGGACCCCACGCCATTTTTTTTTGTTTTTAAGGCGGGGTTCCCCTTAATATCCATTCCAGACCTGAAGGGCCTGGTAATTTAATTTGGGGGGACCCCCATACATTTTTTTTTTGTTTTAATGAGCAACGCCTGTATTCTTTAGAGCCATGAGTACTTTAAAATTACTTTTTGTTTTTCACTTCAGAAATGACATCTTGTACAGGGACAGTTCTAAGCACGGGAAACATGCGTGTAAACCCCCTCCCCCCTGTATGAAATTTAAAGGAATATTTCACTTTTATTATTTCACTTTAACCACTTCCATACCATTCATTACTTGAAAATCCCCATAGGCGACCTTTTTTTTTTGTTTCAGGTTACCAGTTTATAGTTACAAAGAAGGTCTAGTGCTAAAAGTATTACTCTCGCTCTAACGCACGCGTCAATACCTCACATGTGTGGTTCGAACGATGTTTATATATGTGGGCCGTACCTGCGTAAGTCCCGCCCACATATGTAAACACCGTTCAAACCACACATGTGAGGTATTGACGCGTGCGTTAGAGCGAGAGTAATACTTTTAGCACTAGACTTTCTCTGTAACCTGAAAAAAAAAAAAGGTCGCCTATGGGGATTTTCAAGTAATGAATTTTGGCCCCATTTCAGGCGTGTTTGCAATAGTAAAGCGTGACATGTAAGGTATCTATTTACTCGGTGTAACATCATCTTTCACATTATCACCAAAAATTGGGCTAACTTTAGTGTTTTGTTAATTTGTAACCACTTGAGCCCCGGACCATATTGCTGGTCAATGACCGGGCCAGTTTTTGTGATTCGGCACAGCGTCGCTTTAACTGACAATTGCGCAGTCATGCGACGTGGCTCCCAAACAAAATTGGCAGCCTTTTTTTTTCCCACAAAGAGAGCTTTATTTTGGTGGTATTTGATCACCTCTGCGGTTTTTTATTTTTTAGAGCTATAACCAAAAATAGAGCGACAATTAAAAAAAAAAAAAGAATAATTGTGACTTTTTGCTATAATAAATATCCCCAAAAATATATATTCTAAAAAATATAAAAATCCCTCAGTTTAGGCCGATACATATTCTACATCTTTTTGGTTCCAAAAACTCGCAAATAGCGTTTATTGATTGGTTTTGGCAAAAGTTATAGCGTCTACAAAAGATGGCATTTTGGTTATTTTTTTTTTTAACTAGTTATTGCGGCGATCAGCGATTTTTATCAGTACTGCGACATTATGGCGGACACATCGGACACTTTTTTGGAACCATTGCCATTTTTCTAGCGATCAGTGCTATAAAAATGCATTGCTTACTATAAAAATGCCACTGGCAGGGAAGGGGTTAACACTAGGTGCGAGGGAGGGGTTAAATATGTTCCCTGGGTGTGTTCTAACTGAAGGGGGGGTGGGACTGACATGGGTAAATGACAGATCGCTGTTCATGAAGGGCAACTCCAGACCAAAAAAAAGGGGGTTCCCCTCCAGGTGCATACCAGGCTCTTAGGCTTGGTCTGGAACATAAAGGGTTAAACCCGCGCAGAAAACCAGCGTGGGGTCCCCCCCAAGATCCAAACCAAGCTCTTATCCCAGGCACGCAGTCTGGCCGGACAGGAATGGGGGTGGGGACGAGCGAGCGCCCCCCCCCCTCCTGAGCCGTACCAGACCACATGCCCTCAACATGGGGGAGTGTGTGCCCCCAGATTCCGGCCCCCCACCCTATGCGCCGTCTTTCGCCGGGACCCCCTTCACCATGAGGCTCCTTGTTGCCTATGGGGGAGGGTCCCGGGCTTCGTCGGTTTCTGCGGGGGGGTGCACCTGCCCCCCCCGTCTTCAGCAATGTCTTTCGCCGGGACCCCCTTCACCATGAGGCTCCTTGTTGCCTATGGGGGAGGGTCCCGGGCTTCGTCGGTTTCTGCGGGGGGGTGCAACTGCCCCCCCCCTCTTCAGCGCCGTCTTTCGCCGGGACCCCCTTCACCATGAGGCTCCTTGTTGCCTATGGGGGAGGGTCCCGGGCTTCGTAGAAAGAAGCCGAAAGGAAGCCCTGGCTCCACGGGGGAGCCAGGCAGAAGAGGGAACAGAGAAGAAAGCCCTGGGCTCCCGGAGGAGACAGGCAGAAGAGGAAACAGAGAGGAAAGAAAGCCCTGGCTCCGCGGGGGAGACAGGCAGAAGAGGGAGCAGAGAAAAGACCGGGGAGTTGGCGCACCCCCGGCAGAAGACGAGGAACAAGACCGGAACCCTGGCCGGAAGGCACCGGAAAGACCGGGGGATAGGCGCCATCCCCCGGCAGAACTCGCCGAAGTCCGGATGCCCCCCCCTAATGTAAAAGAGCTTAAATGGGGTGCGGGCCCCCGGCGGAAGACTCCGGAGAGGACCGGGGGATGGCGCCCTCCCCGGCAGAAATCACCGAAGCCCAGGGTCCCGGCGGAAGATCGGGAAAGAAGAAACCCCCCCTTGTGAAAGGGGGGGCTCCGGAGCTGATTAATAAAATATTTTATTCTGTGTGGTGTTTTATTTTGCTTTACACTTTTCCCCAGGTGAATGGGTAGAGGTACAATGTACCCCATACTCATTCACATAGGGTGGGGGGCCGGCATCTGGGGGCCCCCTTATTAAAGGGGGCTCGCAGATTCCGATTAGCCCCCGCCCGCATACCCCGACAACCAATGGCAAGGGTTGTCGGGAAGAGGCTCTTGTCCCTATCGACATGGGGACAAGAGTGCTGTGGGGTGGGGGGGCAGTGCCCCCCTCCCCCACAGCACACACTCCCCCATGTTGAGGGCATACGGTCTGGTACGGCTCAGGAGGGGGGGGCGCTCGCTCGTCCCCACCCCCATTCCTGTCCGGGCCAGACTGCGTGCTTGGGATGAGGGCTTGGTTTGGATCTGGGGGGGAACCCCGCGCCGATTTTCGGCGCGGGTTTAACCCCTCACATTCCGGACCAAGCCTATGAGCCTAATGTACCCCTGGAGGGGGACCCGCGCCAATTTCAAGTTTGAAATTTGGCGCGGAGTTCCCCTTCATGGCTGAAAACAGGTCGGAGATTCCTGTGCGCCGCGTCACGCAGCGCAATCACGGGTACGCCGCTTGGTATTTACCAAGATTTTCTCGGCGTACTAACAAGGCGCACGGGAAGCTCCGAAATTTCTCTCTACGCATGCCCAGTATGCAAATGAACCTCCCGAGGTTCAGGCGCACTGTGTAAGCGTACGGGGATCTGTTTTCAAAAAACACTTTCACTTTGGCCCACCAAACACTTTCAAACACATGTCACTTCACTTCCCCTGCATCACCCCCCTCCCTCCCCTAATAAACTCCCGCCCAAACCCCCGCAATTTACATTTCAATGTGCCGTGCGCCAGGTCTATCAGGCGCACCATGCGCCCTCTCCTGGGCGCACTGAGCACATTAGTAACTAGGGAAATACACTGCACTAGCAGCGTATTTCTTTAGTAAATGGCAAAACGGCTGTTACTCCTGCTTTTACTCCATGAGTCATGGAGTAAAGGCTTGGTAAATCAGCCCCAATGTTTTAAAGGTTAAGTTCACCTTTTTGGACAGAATTTCACTTATCATAATAAATAGAAGCCCTTTCTAATGTCCTTTCTGCCTAATCCATCCCAGTGTACTTTATACCTAGTTTACATTAGTATACCACCTCTTTATTATTTTCACACACTTTTCTACTTCTTCCCTTAAAGTGGAAGTCCATGCTAAAACTAAAATCCCTGCATCTATAGACACCCACTATCTAACACTAATCTATCTAGCCCTTTAAAGAAAAATCAGTATGCATACCTTTTTTTAAGTCGATCCGATCCCACGCTGAGCTGTCAACCGCGGCTTCGCTGTGGAGGCGGGTGCAGGGAACACATAGGGGTGACATCACACTCCATTCATTTTACAGCCGTTGTCAGTCGTGTCTAGGGATGAGCCGGACACCCCCCGATTCAGTTCACAGCAGAACAGGCAAAAAATTTGTTCGAACACACGAACATCGATAAAGTCTATGGGACACGAACATGAAAAATCAAAAGTGCACATTTTAAAGGTTAATATATAAGTTATTGTCATAAAAAGTGTTTGGGGACATGGGACCTGGGTCCTGCCCCAGGGGACATGTATCAATGCAAAAAAAAGTTAAAAAAACTGTAGTTTTTTCGGGAGCAGTGATTTTAACCTCTTGGGACCCGCGCTATAGTCAAATGACGGCTACAACGCGGATCCCAAAATCCAAGTGGACGTCAATTGACGTCCGCCCCTTTGCACGTTCCCCGCGCGCGTCTCCAGAGCGCGCAGCGGGGAACTGCAGTGCTGGCCATGTCCCTTGGACACAGCCAATCACAGATCTCCGCGAACGGCCAATCAGAGTGGCCATTTGCGATGCGATCTGTGCGGCCAATGAGAGATGATCTCATATGTAAACATATGAGATCATCTCTCATTGCCGTTTTACACAGAGACAGCGGTGCTGTCTCTGGAGAGGAGACCGATCTGTGTCCCTTGTACATAGGGACATAGATCGGTCACCCCCCCCCCCAGTCACCCCCCTTCCCCCACAGTTAGAACACTAATTAGGGTACACATTTAACCCCTTCCTCACCCCCTAGTGTTAACCCCTTCAATGCCAGTCACATTTATACTGTAATTAGTGCATATTTATAGCACTGATCGCAGTATAAATGTGAATGGCGCCAAAAATGTGTCAAAAGTGTCCGATGTGTCCGCCATAACGTCGCAGTCCCAATAAAAATCGCAGATCGCCGCCATTTCTAGTAAAAAAAATAATAATAAAAAACAATTATGTCCCCTATTTTGTAGGCGCTATAACTTTTGCGCAAACCAGTCGCTTATTGCGATTTTTTTTTAACAAAAATATGTAGAAGAATACGTATCGCCTAAATTGAGAAAAAAAAATGTTTTTGTTTTTTTAAATTGGGATATTTATTATAGCAACAAGTTAAAAATATTGTATTTTTTTCAAAATTGTCGCTCTTTTTTGTTTATAGCGCAAAAAATAAAAACCGCACAGGCGATCAAATACCACGAAAAGAAAGCTATATTTGTGGGGAAAAAAGGACATCAATTTTGTTTGGGAGCCACGTCGCACGACCGCGCAATTGTTAGTTAAAGCGACGCAGTGCCGAAAGCTGAAATTTCACCTGGGCAGGAGGGGGGTATATGTGCCCAGTAAGCAAGTGGTTAATAATGCTTAAAGTGAAACAATAAAAGTGAAATATTCCTTTAAATTTCATAACTAAGGGGGGGGGTGTCTATAGTATGCCTGTAAAGTAGCGCATATTTCCTGTGCTTAGAAAAGTCCCTGCACAAAATGAAATGTCTAAAGGACGTGGACAGCTAACCCCGCCCCCCTCTGACGCAATGGGGGTTTCTGGCTGCTTCACCGTGACGTCACAATTGAAACCGCCCCCCTCCTCCTCTGACGCAACGGGGGTTTCCCGTGATAGTGTGTGTGTACTCCAATATGGCATCTGTCCTGCATATACACACAGATTGTCCTTTCACAATGCTCTGTGTGTGTGCACAGCAGGGGGTGGAGTATGGGTGGTGCTGACGGGGATTCCCCATTGTTGGTGTCAGTGGATGGAATAGTACCCCAAGGGTCAGATAAAGGCAAGCAGATGGCCGCAACTGGCCCCAGGGCCACAATTTGGAGACCCCTGTCCTAGAAGATAGAGAAAGCTTTTTCTTTCAGTTGTACATTAATAGCATATTGGTACATTGGGAAGCTGGAATAAAAAAAAGGTGAACTTAGCCTTTAAAGTGTCAATATAGTGCCAATTGTTTTTTTAGGTATTTTTTTTTTTTTTCATTTTTATGGTTATAGGTAGATGATGGTCAACTGAATTACAAACTGGCTACTTTTATCTAGCAGGAGTATTACTTGGGCTGTTATATGTAATGTAATATAACTAGGGATTCAAACAGTAAAAGTGGCAACTATATAAGAAACAACTATGTGACTATTAAACCACAAGACCCAACCTGATTATGGGACTACTACAGGATATCAAAATGTATTTAAATACATACACAGTTGGAAACTATATTCTGGACAGGTAAATGTCATCTTTATTAGACAAAGTGATACACTGACATAAAAAATGTCTTGAAAACCAAACAACTCATTAAAGGTATAATATTACCTCCCCAGAAAACATAATAAAGAACACAGCAAAATGTCTAGCATTGTCAGAAATATGTACAAAGCTTTAAAACATCCACAATGCCATCCTAGCGTATTTCTTAACAGTCAGTAATAAACTTTGGATAAACAAAACTTGAATGCTACATGGTAGATAATACGTGCAGAGGAATCCAACCCTGGCATGGATATTTGTGAAAATGTTGAGGTCACTTAATCAAATAGGTTCTTTTGGTCTAATAGAAAAGTGACAATTCTTTGTAATGTCAGACTGGCAAGGAAACTTTACTATAGGAGTCTACAATTATTTTTTTTAGGAGGTTGGAGTTTATGCTTTGTTTACCAAAATTTGACCCTTGAACTTCATACTAGAAATTCTAGCTATGCATTTCCTTCAGGCTCTGTTCACGTATGAGCCGCATGCGGCTCACAGCAGGGGTCCGGTGCATGCTGGTTCACTATTTCAGGTCTGATTTCAACCTGAATTTTGGGCTGAATTCAGACCTAAAACGGAACAAAAAATGCACATCGTTTTTGTGCAAAACGCACTGGACCAGCTATCGAGAGATTTGTGAATTGGCACCATAGAGAGACGATCAAAATCGTGGATCCCACATCCAAATCACAATGGTGGGAACCCAGCCATAAGCTGTACATCACACAAAAAGTGTATATAGCTAGATTTAATTGCTAAATAAGGTTTGTTGGCCAGCCCAATATTTATTTTTTTCTGTCAGTTTCCTAAGCTCTTGTATACTTTTATGTAGTCCCTAGGGAAGTGACTGTATTCTCTCTTCTCTTTTGTGTTTTAGTTTCGAATAGGGAGAAAAACATACTGTAGAACTTCCATTCCATATTACCGGTTTAGGTTTCCTGTAATTACCTCATACTGTACAGTGATAACACTATCTCCAGGACAGGAAGTGAGCAGAAATCTCCTCAGTGGGACAAAAGACATTAAAAGGAACCATATACTAACCCTTTCTCATTCTATCTAGAGCTAAAAAAAAAAGGTTTTGGCTGGGGTTGCATATTAAATAATCTCTGTAAGTAAGCATACGTACAGTTTATGGATTAACCATGTTTTTTCCTATACATTATTTTCAAGGCATCTGGTTCCACATGTGAAAAAGAGCAGACAAACTCCAGTAGAAGTTATACAGCCATTAAAGACATCAGAATGGGAAGCTGAAGGAAAGAAACATGACAGGTCAGAGAACCTATCAGTTCCAGCTTCCTTCAGCAGAGCAGACCAAGAAGTTATTTCATTAGTGGCCCCACTACAATCTATTCCAGAGATGGAATATGAAAGTAATCCTTCAGTGCTTGATATAGAAAGATCCATAAGAACTTCATCAAACATTCTACCTGATGGTACTTTTGCCACCAACTATGAGCAATTTGAGTATGGCGATGAGATTATAGGTATGTCCACTCCATATGAAGAAGAGACATTTCATAACAGACCTCTCTTTGAGTCATGTTCTGCAGGTTCATCGGAATCAAGTCTTGATATTTGCTTTTTGAAGCCCATCAACTTCACACTTGAATCCAACAAAACTGAACGTTCTCAGCAGCCCTTGGCAAGAAGTTGCATTTCCCCTGTGAGTAACAGTAGCTACAGACATGAAGGCATCCATGGGAAGAACAAACCTTTGAGTCGATCTCTTAAGGAGTTCCCTCGCAATCAAGAGGCCATGGCTACCAGGTTGTACAGCACTAGAAGCACCAATGCTAATAGGATGCAGTTTAAGCAGGATCAAAGCACCCAGTACCATCCTCTACTAGCCTCATCCCACATCTCCCACAGGCACTTTTATAATCCACAGAGGCCTCATGTAGACAGTAGATCCCTGTTGGAGGTAAGAAGTAAAACATGAACTGCTATAAAATTTAAATACGTGTCACAGGTTAAAATATTTTCATATTTTTTAAATATCTTTTCGTGTATAAAAAAATTAAAAGGAAAATGTATTATTCTAGTTACCCATTTCTAGCATACTATGTTATCAGGGGGTTACTGAAGCAAAACTGCTGCAAGTATAGAATGTTGATAGTAATATAATGTACCTGTATTTAACTTTATAACAATGTATAATTTTTTGCAAGATATTGGGGTATATTTATTTAACATGTGATGGGCAATTGAGCCAACGTTTGTCCCAATGTCTTTGGCTAACATTCACCCTATGTTATCAACCAAATTAGTGGAAATTTAACAATAATTTGCCCAGTGAAAATAACTTTCCCTGACACTTGGTGGCATCCATTCTTCAATAGGGAAAGATCTTAATGCCGCGTACACACCATCACTTTATGTGATGAAAAAAAACGACGTTTTTAAAAACGTCACTTTAAATGACCGTGTGTGGGGGGAAACGTCGTTTTATGTCTTGTAAAAAACAACAAAAAAAATTGAAGCATGCTTCAATTTTATGTGTCGTTTTTTTACTTCACAGAAATTGACCGTGTGTAGCAAAAAACGACGTTTAAAACGACTTTTTTTCACCCGCGCATGCCCAGAAGCTAGTTATGAAGCGAGCTTCAATGGAAAAACGTGGTGAACGTAACCTGGCTTTGCTAGAGCATTGTGAAAAAACGATGGTGTGTAGGCAACTTCGTCTTTGAAAATTGAAGTTTCAAAAACATAGTTTTTTACTTCACAGAAAATGTTTTTTTTTTTCATCACATAAAGTGATGGTGTGTATGCGGCATTACTGAGGCATTCACCCTAGAACTTTATCGTTCCAAGAACCTGGAATATCATAAGGCTTGGCATGCCAAGCTGGTTAGCTGTAGGGAGGGGGAAATATGCAATTGTTTTTGTTTATGTCAAAATAAAACGTACAGTGCTGTGAAAAAGTATTCACATCCCTTGAAATTTTACACATTTTGCCATGTTACAACCAAAAACTTTAATCTATTTTATTGGGATTTTATGTGATAGACCAACACAAAGCAGCACATAATTGTGAAGTGGAAGGAAAATGACAAATGTTTTTCAATTTGTTTTACAAATAAATATGTGAAAAGTGTGGCGGGCATTTGTATTCAGCCCCCTTTACTCCAATACCCCTAACTAAGCTCTAGTGGAACCAAATGCCTTCAAAAGTCGCCTAATTAGTAAATAGAGTCCATCTGAGTGTAATTTAATCTTAGTATAAATATAAGCTGTTCTGTGAAGCCCTCAGATGTTTGTTAGAGTACCTTAGTGAACAGACAGCATCATGTAGGCCAAGGAACACACTAGGCAGGTCAGGGATAACGTTGCGGAGAACTTTAAAGCAAGGTTAGGTTATATAAAAATATCCCAGGCTTTGAACATATCAAAAAGCACTGTTAAATCCATCATCCGAAAATGGAAAGAGTATGGCACAACTGCAAACCTACCAAGACACGGCCGTCCACTTAAACTGACAGGCCGGGCAACAAATCCATTAATCAGAGAAGCATCCGGGGGGACGCATCTAGTGGGGCGCCACCAGGGGTTCTGCCCCCACTTGTACTGGGAACCGCTGCTTTCAGGGTGTCACTGCTGCCCGATCAAGTGTAATGGACAGGCAGGTCTCCCTCCTAGTCCTGCCCAGTGCCCAAACAGCCTATGTCTTTTCTGTGTGAGGCATCCCAGAGAAAAGGAGGCTTCAAAGAAGGCCCTGGACTGGGCAGTGGGGTGCAGAGGAGGCCCTGGACAGGGGGTTAGGGGAGACTCTGGACTGGAGGGGCTTCAGTGGAGGTCCTGGGCTGATGGGGGTGCAGAGGAGGCTTTGGGCTAGGGAGTGCGGAGGAGGCCCTGGCTGGGGGGGGGGTGCAAAGGAGGCCCTGGACTGGGTGGGTGCAAAGGAGGCCCTGGGCTGGGGAGGTGCAGAGAAGGTGCTGGAGTGAGGGGGTGCACAGAAGGCCGTGGACTAGGAGGGGGTACACAGGAGGCCCTGGACTAGGGGGTGCAGAGGAGGCCCTGGACTAGGAGGGAGTACACTGGAGACCCTGGACTGGGGGGTGTAGAGGAGGCCCTGGACTTTTTAAAGTGGTGTTGGACCTGGATTCGGAGAGCAGGGTGCAGAGGAGGCTCTTTACTTTGGGCATGCTATAAAGGAGGCCTTGTACTAGGAGAGAAGTGCAAAGGAGACCATGGGCTGGGGGGGGTGCAGAGGAGGCCCTTGACTAGGAAATAGTGATTGGTGTGGAAAAGACCCCTGGATAGGGGGGTACAAGGGAGATACTGGACTAGGGGAGGGGTTGCCTGGAGGTCCCATATTAGGAGAGGGGGTGTCTGGATGCCCTGGACTAGGACAGCAGGTGTCTGGAGGCCCTGGACTATGAGAGGGGGATCGTGGAGGCCCTCTGGACTAGGAAAGAGGGTGCCTGAAGGATCTTCCAGCTTCAGGGAGAAAGAGCCTGGATCTAAAGCCTGGGTTGAGGAAAAGCCTGCCTGGGCCCTGGAGGGTGAGTTCACAACATAAACGGGGACATTTATCAATTGTTGCACGTAATGCTGGACAGGAGCAGAGAGACAGGGGGTGTGATAGATTTATTAAAGGAGAAGTACAGCTAAAGCCTGTTTGGTTGTACTTCTCCTGTTGATCACAACAGTGCAGTGTTTTTGTTACGGAACCATGAACCAGACGTACAACAAGAGATAAGTGAAAATAAGAAGGCTTTATTGAAAATCAAGCTGTAAAGCAAAAGTCCAAACGGATGGTGAAACCAGAGGTCAGGAACCAGAAGGGTAGTCAGACGAAGCCAGGATCAGGAACCAGCAGGGAAGTCAGACGAAGCCAGGATCAGGAACCAGCAGGGAAGTCAGACGAAGCCAGTATCAGGAACCAGCAGGGAAGTCAGACGAAGCCAGGATCAGAACCAGAAGCAGCAGCAGCAGTCTTAGAAGCATGTGAACACAGGAGGACCAAGCAAGGAACTGAAGCCACAGACCTCCTATATATGTGAGCCAGGCATCCAGCTCCTCCCAGTGGGAAGGAGGAGCCGCAGGGTGGGAGGCTACAAGAGACCTAGAAACCAAGATGGCCGCCAGCACATGTCAAACGAAGGAGACAGGAGAGAGGTAAGACCATGACAGTACCTCCCCCTCAAGGGCCCCTCCTCCGCGGTGCAAAAAACGGTTTCTGAGGGAAGCGTGCATGGAAGGCTCGGAGCAAGGCAGGAGCATGGACATCTGCGGAGGGAACCCAGGAACGCTCCTCTGGACCATAACCACGCCAGTGGACCAAAAACTGCACCCGACCGCGGACCAGGCGTGAGTCCAGGATATTGCTCACCTCATACTCCTCATGATTGCCCACTTGGACCGGACAAGGCAGAGGAACCGAGGAAGTGAAGCGATTGCACACCAGTGGCTTCAACAGGGAGACATGAAACACGTTGTAGATCCGCATGCCAGGAGGAAGCGCAAGGGCATAGGCTACCGGGTTTACCCTGCGAAGCACTCGGAAGGGACCAACAAAGCGAGGGGCCAGCTTGGGAGTGGGCACTCGAAGGTTGAGGTTGCGAGTGGACAACCATACACGGTCTCCGACCTGGTAGGAAGGAGCAGGCGCTCGTCTGCGATCAGCCTGGAGTTTCTGGCGCTGCGCAGAGACCTCAAGGGACTTCTGGATCTGTACCCAAGAGGCGCGTAGGACGGAAAGGTGATCCTCCACAGCCGGAATATCCTGGGGAGAGAATGCCTCCGGTAACACGGCAGGTTGGAACCCATAATTGGCCATGAAGGGAGACGTCCCAGAGGAAGAGTTCACAGCAGTGTTCCTGGCAAACTCAGCCCAAGGCAGGAGGTCAACCCAATTGTCCTGGTGATCGGAGACATAGCAACGAAGGAATTGCTCCAAGGCCTGATTGGATCGTTCTGCGGCCCCATTGGACTGAGGGTGGTAGGCCGAGGAGAAGGAGAGATGAATCCCCAACTGGGAGCAAAAGGCGCGCCAGAACCTGGACGCAAACTGACTCCCCCGATCCGACACTATCTCCTTGGGCAAACCGTGCAACCGGAAGACCTCCCGGGCAAAAATCGTGGCCAACTCTTGTGCAGAGGGTAACTTCTTGAGAGGAACACAGTGGCACATTTTGGAAAACCGATCCACAATCATGAGAATGACCGTATGGCCTCGGGATGCAGGGAGGTCCACAATGAAATCCATCCCCAGGTGTGACCATGGGCGCTCCCCGGTGGCTATGGGTTGCAGCAGGCCCAACGGAAGGTGCCGAGGGGACTTACTTTGGGCACAAACGGAGCATGCCGCTACATATGCGGCGATGTCGGAACGTAGGGAAGGCCACCAGAACAGACGTGAAACAGCCCAGGACAGCTGATTCTTACCCGGATGCCCCGCGGTCTTGGAGTTATGGTAGGTTCGCAACAACCGAGTGCGCAACTCCTCAGGCACAAAACATCTGCCGTTGGGTCTCCCAGAGGGAGCACCAGACTGAGCCGCCAAAATCTGCTCACCAAGGGGAGAGATCAGGCTGGTGCGAATGGCGGCCAGGATCTGATTCGGAGGTATGACCAAAGTCGGTATAGATTCCTCCCTGGACAGCTCGGAGTACTGCCGTGATAAGGCATCCGCCCTGATGTTCTTGGAACCAGGTAGGTAGGAGACCATGTAATTAAAACGTGACAAGAACAGAGCCCATCTGGCCTGACGTGGTGTCAATCTCTTGGCCTCAGAAAGGTAGGTCAGATTCTTGTGGTCCGTCAGGATGAGAACCGGAACCACCGAGCCCTCGAGCAAGTGCCTCCACTCTTTGAGAGCCTGCACTATGGCCAATAACTCCCTGTCACCAATCTGATAGTTGCACTCTGCGGGTGACAGTTTCCGGGAGTAAAACCCACAAGGAAGCAGCGGACCCTCTGGTGTTCTACGCTGAGACAGAAGGGCGCCTACTCCCGTCTCAGACGCGTCCACCTCGAGGACAAAGGGCAACCCAGGGTTGGGATGAGACAGAATCGGAGCCGACACAAAGGCGGATTTTAGGGCCTCAAAAGCCCGGATGTCCTCGAGCGGCCAGACCTGGGAATTACTGCCCTTCCTGGTCAGATCCGTGAGAGGCTTGGCCAGCATGGAGAAGTCCCTGATGAACTTCCGATAATAATTGGCGAAGCCCAAAAAGCGCTGCAAGGAACGAAGACCACTGGGCTGAGGCCACTGTAAGACAGCCGAAACCTTCTCAGGGTCCATGGAGAACCCCTCAGCGGAAATGATGTAACCTAAGAAGGTTACCTGGGATCGGTGAAATTCGCATTTCTCAAGCTTACCGAACAGCTTGTTCTCTCGTAACCGTTGCAACACTCGCTTGACATCCAGAATGTGGGCCTCCATGGATTCAGAGTATACCAAGATGTCATCCAAATAGACCACCACACACTGCTGCAACAGGTCACGGAAAACATCGTTGATGAATTCCTGAAAGACTGCGGGCGCATTGCACAACCCAAAGGGCATAACCAAGGATTCATAATGCCCAGTCCTGGTGTTAAACGCGGTCTTCCACTCATCGCCCGCCTTGATCCTTACCAGGTTATATGCCGCCCTCAGGTCGAGTTTGGTAAAGACCGTGGCCCCCTTAAGGCGATCGAACAGCTCGGAAATCAAGGGTATCGGGTAAGCGTTCTTGATCGTGATGCGATTAAGGCCCCTGTAATCGATGCAAGGCCTCAACTCACCGCCCTTCTTTTTCACAAAGAAAAATCCAGCCCCTGCCGGGGACGAGGATTTGCGAATGTGACCACGGGACAGCGCCTCCATCACGTACTCCTCCATGGCCTCATTCTCCGCAACCGACAGTGGATAGACCCTGCCGCGAGGAGGAACGGCACCAGGTTGTAACTCTATGGCACAATCGTATGGGCGGTGCGGAGGTAGGGCAACTGCGCTCACCTTATCGAATACATCCCGGTACTCCTCGTATTCAGGAGGCAACAGAGAGTCCGAGGAAGTACACAGCAACTTGACAGGCCCATGGATGCAACTAGCCCCACACTGTGGTGACCATGAGAGGATCTCGGCCGATCTCCAGACGAAAGTCGAATTATGCTTCTGGAGCCAGGGGTACCCCAAGACCACCGAGTAGTGTGGAGATGAAATAACCTGGAAGCAGACCGACTCTCTGTGAACGGCACCAATGGCTATCCCCACTGGAAGGGTCTCATGAGTCACGTGTGACGGCTGGAGGGGTCTGCCGTCTATCGCCTCTAGAGCCAGCGGGGAACCTCGAGCCTGCAGAGGAATGGAATTGGCGGCAGCGAACGCACTATCAATGAAAAAACCACCAGCACCAGAGTCCACCAACGCCTGGGTCGTCACCGAGCCCCCGACCCAGGAGAGGACAACAGTGATCAGTGGTTTATCAACACGGGAAACCGGGGACGAGGAGACTCCACCCAAGATCTGCCCCCGACAGGATCTCAGGTGCGAGCGTTTCCCGGACGGTTCGGACATGCCAACCGAAAATGCCCACCGAGACCACAGTACATGCATCGGCCCTCGCGTCTCCGGAGTACCCTCTCCCCCTCGGACAGGCGAGCAAACCCCAGCTGCATGGGTTCACCCCCAGACAAGTCAACCCCAGGAGGCGTGGGAGGAGAGGGAGGCACGGGTGGGACAGCAAACGTAGGCGCCAAACTGTTAGGAGGCCTCCGCAGGCTCTCCTTAAAGGAAGGTCTCTCCCTGAGTCTGATGTCAATCAAAATCAGGAAAGAAATAAGAGCCTCGAGCTCCACTGGTAGGTCCTTAGCTGCAACCTCATCCTTCAAGGCATCCGAGAGACCATGAGAGAAAGCAGCGACCAGAGCCTCATTATTCCAGCCCACCTCTGCTGCCAGGGTACGAAACTCAATGGCGTATTCGGCTACGGATCGTGAACCCTGTCTGACGGACATAAGGAGCTTCGCAGCAGAGGCGGCGCGAGCCGGCACATCGAATACCTTCCAAAGAGAAGCAACAAAACCGGAAAACTCGGCAACCACCGGATTGTTGTTCTCCCATAAAGGGCTGGCCCAGGCCAAGGCCTTGTCCGAGAGCAGCGAGATCAAGAAGCCCACCTTTGATCTCTCAGTGGGAAAGGCATGTGGCAGCAACTCGAAATAAATGCCCACTTGGTTAAGGAAACCTCGGCACTGAGTTGGCTCTCCCCCAAATCGCTGTGGAAGGGGGGCAGAACCGGTCATACCCCGAAACACCGCAGGCGCAACAACAGGTGTCGGGGTAGACTCTGGCGCAACAACCGGAGCGGCAGTAGGAGCGGGCCCAGGAGCGACAACCGACCCATCGGCAACGGGAGCGAAATGAACCGTGCGTTCAAGCAGGGTTTGCAACGCCACGGCGAACTGACCCAACAGGTAATCCTGCTGATCAAGTCTGGCAACCAGCGTGGGTAGCGAGGATGGCCCTGTACCGTCAAAATTCATGGCTTGGTCCTAATGTTACGGAACCATGAACCAGACGTACAACAAGAGATAAGTGAAAATAAGAAGGCTTTATTGAAAATCAAGCTGTAAAGCAAAAGTCCAAACGGATGGTGAAACCAGAGGTCAGGAACCAGAAGGGTAGTCAGACGAAGCCAGGATCAGGAACCAGCAGGGAAGTCAGACGAAGCCAGGATCAGGAACCAGCAGGGAAGTCAGACGAAGCCAGGATCAGGAACCAGCAGGGAAGTCAGACGAAGCCAGGATCAGAACCAGAAGCAGCAGCAGCAGTCTTAGAAGCATGTGAACACAGGAGGACCAAGCAAGGAACTGAAGCCACAGACCTCCTATATATGTGAGCCAGGCATCCAGCTCCTCCCAGTGGGAAGGAGGAGCCGCAGGGTGGGAGGCTACAAGAGACCTAGAAACCAAGATGGCCGCCAGCACATGTCAAACGAAGGAGACAGGAGAGAGGTAAGACCATGACAGTTTTGCACTCCTTTGACCCATTTTCAGCTGACAACCCACTTTGCATAGCATACTAGCTCATTATGTAATACTCACCTCAGATCGAAGCCACCGCAGCCAGTGACGGCATGATCTCCTTTAGAAACAGCATGATCGCTGTTTCTAAATTGCACTTGCACCGTTGTCTATGGCGCATGCGCCGTAGACATCGGTGCCCATCATTGTAAATATCTCCCTAACCGTGGAGGTTTAGGAGATATTTCGAGCACCTACAGGTATGCCTTCATCAAGGTTGTTAGACGGGGACTGTTACTTACAGAGATGCCTCTATGGGAGCCAAGTTTTCCCCCCTCCCTAGCCAATCTCTACATAGGATGGTGGGAGAGGTCCCACATCTTTGGAACAGTTAATCCCTGCCATTCAGACATGCTATTTTACTGTCGCTATATAAACAACCTGCTTTTCATTGTCTCCAATGACCTAAATCTGCGGTTAACAGGACATTGGGATTCCAAATCCATTGATTTCCTTGATGTACAGTTGAGGGGTGAAGATAATAGGGCGACATCAAGTCTCTTTAGGAAAACCTCAGCAGGCAATGCCCTCTTGAGTGTGGACTAGTCACCCCAAACACACCTTGAGAGGTATTCCAGTAGGGCAGTTCCTGAGATTAAAACGTACCTGCAGTAAGGAGTTGGAATAATAAACAAGAGGTATCTAATATGAACCAACGTTTTGAAGACAGCGGCTTCCCTAAATCGGCTCTGCATAGAGCCATCAGTATTGATAACAAAACCCCACGAGAGAAATAATTTCACGATAAAAGTAGATATAAAAATAATAGCAACATTTCTCAACACAATAACATTCCCGTATTTTCTACCCCATTCAGTATAGACTTTGGCAAGAACAGAAATATTTTTAACTACAGTAACAGTGCTGTTTAATGATTCAGTATGTAGTACTACCCCCGAAGGAGCTGCTGGTTTGTTTTGGGTGGCATGTTACCTCTATTCCTTCGCCGTCTAGGGTACACAATGAGAGCTGAGAAGAACTGCAATGTCCACACTTTAGATGTCTTTTTCTGTGCTTTGTTACCCAATGGGGTAAAATAATAAAAGTAGTAGTTGAAGAGGTAGAAAGAATAGTACGTAGTAGGTTCAGGTGTATAACTTTGTTTCGGAAACTTTTGTTGCCACTCTAGCCAGAGTGGGTATTGTGCACCTGGATAGGCCTCTCTCACCAGCCTAGCAGCCAGAGTGTCACATGGAAACTTTAGCAAAGTCTCTGCCACAGACCTTCCCAAAGGTGGAGATGTATTCGGTCCAGAATCCTTTTCAACACAGGATTAAGCACCCGAATCTATCTCTTGAATAAACTTGGTTGAATTCAGAACTGACATGCCACCATCATTCAGCCTCTCAGCAATGGTGCGTCCTTTGACGAAGTTCAAGGCCTCTCCTGAGACACCAGTCTTGTGCTTGGTGCTCTCCCAGACAGGTTTTTCATTGAGTGGCTTCCTCCCTCAGGACGGACAGCACAGGACCACTCTGCAATTGTAGACCCAGTCTAACTACCAGGCCTACACAGTAGATCACAACCCGGACCAACGTGGTCCCGGAGCCAGAAACACTTGAACATGCACCCCAGCCATGAGGGTCACACACGGGGGGTGGTGGGACGACAGACCAGCGATCAACGACCGCAAACCAATGACGTCTGTACCTTAAGTACTCTCCCCCAGCATGCACAGCGAGGCGATCAACCCTCACTGATTGGCTGCTGAGGAAAAACACCCAATATGCCCTGACACGACTGCTGCCACCCTTGGTCTGGGGTGGTACCTACACCCCTGAGAACAATAGTGGTCACTCACAGTACAGCCATGGCTGGAAAAAAAGAGGCCCAAAATTTGGCAAAACAACACGGCCAGAGGTAACTAAATCTCTGACCACCCTCTAAATTTAAGGCCTCACCAGCTATGAAAGTAGCAGGGCACTACATGTATATGTCAAAAGATTATGTC
Source organism: Rana temporaria (assembly GCF_905171775.1). Lineage (NCBI taxonomy): Eukaryota > Metazoa > Chordata > Amphibia > Anura > Ranidae > Rana > Rana temporaria. The sequence goes on along the minus strand of NC_053492.1, from coordinate 340,347,810 downwards.
AAAAGGGGTTAAGACTGTATCTCGTAGAGCCCCTCCTTAGGTAGAACACCAGCAAAAAAGTTCATCCCTATTGGTTACAATTCAGAGGCATCTTTTGGTGTGGTCTGAATGGATATACATGCTGTCCTCATGTTCTTAGTGGGGACACTATCCACTCCACCACTACTGATTAGCAATCAAAAATGTTATCGTTCATCAATTGCAACACCAGGTACTTGGTCTATACTCTCACTTGTACATCTTGTCAGATTCAGTATATTGGTCGGTTAAGGGATCACCTTCATGATCATCTACACAATATAGAGAAAAATCACAACAATAATGTTGCCAGGCGTTGGAATGATAGACATCATAAACATTTATCCAGTCAAGTTATTTAGGCAGTAGAAAAAAATGTTCTGCCAATTAGGGGCGGGGCTAAATTTAGGAGGCTATGTAAGAGAGGGGTATGTTTTATTTCAATACTAGGAAACCAGCTGGCATGAACTTTGAATTTGATGTTTCCCATTTTTATGAATAACTATATACGCCTTCATGTCTATTCATATATGTGAACAATGTAATGTTTGATATATATGTGGGTTGTTGGTTCCCATTTTGTCTTATATATTTCATCTTTAGCTTCACATCATGTATCAATTATGTTCTGGGTGTTATTGTGCTGCCAGCATTTGCTTTACAGCTTTTTTTCATGGATATATGGTTTGTCCGAGCACATATGGAATCACTATTAAAGTAAAGCACCTAATCCCGTAAATAAATATTACATTTAAAGTAAAGAAGGGAAAGGGATATTTTGCGGTGCATGGGGTATAGCGGTAATGATGAGAAAGAACAATTTGTTACAAAAATACAAAACATTTTTATTAAATATAAATATATAAAAACAGAAAATAATCAATTTAGAGATAAATAGTGGTCATTGAAAACATACAGTGATGGTTTAAACAACACATGGAGATCGCATATTCCCTACATGTTTCGCCATTTTAGCTTTTTTTTTCATATTAATAGCATGGTATCCCACATAACAATGTAAGGGTTCTGCATAAACTGAGGGGGCTCTCACTTCTTGGGGGGTGTCACCCCTAGCCACTTTAGAAATGTTTTGTACAAAGAAATACGGTCTCTGTCGTATTTAGGTTAGTTCTAAATGTGCATGTGTATATGTATACATGCGTTTTTGCATGTCTTTTTTACACATTTATTTTTATAGATATATATATATATATCTATATCTATATAACTCAACGTGTGTGTGTGTGTGTGTGTGTGTGTGTATGTATGTATGTTCCAGCATCACGTCCAAACGGCTAAAGATATTAACATGAAACTTGGCACACATGTTACTTATATGTCAGCAACAAACATAGGATAGGTGGTTTAACCCTTACCCACCCCCATTTGCCATGGTCGGGGTTTTTCTTTAAAATCCCATTCAACTCTATGGGAAATACATGTTACTTCATGTTCCAGCATCACGTCCAAACGGCTAAAGATATTAACATGAAACTTGGCACACATGTTACTTATATGTCAGCAACAAACATAGGATAGGTGGTTTAACCCTTACCCACCCCCATTTGCCATGGTCGGGGTTTTTCTTTAAAGTCCCATTCAACTCTATGGGAAATACATGTTACTTCATAACTTCCAAACGGCTGTAGATATTTCGATAACACTTGGTCACATGTTACTTATTTGTCCACTTAAACTATAGGATAGTTAATTTATCCCTTAACTACCCCCATTTGTGAGGGTCGGGGTTTTTGTTTAAAGTCCCATGCAAATCAATGGGAAATGTATGTTCCCACATAACTTCTGTACGCCTGGAGATATTTCAATAATACCTGGTACACATATTACTTATATGCCAAATAAAAATATATGACAGTTAAATTAACCCTTACCTACACCCTTATATAAAAGATGGGTATATTTATATTACTATGATTTTCCTCCCCAAAAGGTTAAGATAGGAAGACCGAGCAACGCCGGGTATTCAGCTAATATATATATACAGTACAGACCAAAAGTTTGGACACACCTTCTCATTCAAAGAGTTTTCTTTATTTTCATGACTATGAAAATTGTAGATTCACACTGAAGGCATCAAAACGATGAATTAACACACGAAGAATTATACAAAACAAAAAAGTGTGAAACAACTGAAAATATATTTCATATTCTAGGTTCTTCAAAGTAGCCATCTTTTGCTTTGATTACTGCTTTGCACACTCTTGGCATTCTCTTGATAAGCTTCACCTGGCGCAGCACCCCATCACTCTCCTTCTTGGTCAAATAGTCCTTACACAGCCTGGAGGTGTGTTTGGGGTCATTGTCCTATTGAAAAATAAATGATGGTCCAACTAAACGCAAACCAGATGGAATAGCATGCCGCTGCAAGATGCTGTGGTAGCCATGCTGGTTCAGTATGCCTTCAATTTTTAATAAATCCCCAACAGTGTCACGAGCAAAGCACCCCCACACATCACACCTCCTCCTCCATGCTTCACGGTGGGAACCAGGCTTGTAGAGTCCATCCGTTCACCTTTTCTGCGTCGCACAAAGACACGGGGGTTGGAACCAAAGATCTCAAGTTTGGACTCATCAGACCAAAGCACAGATTTCCACTGGTCTAATGTCCATTCCTTGTGTTCTTTGGCCCAAACAAGTCTCTTCTGCTTGTTGCCTTTCTTTTGCAGTGGTTTCCTAGCAGATATTCTACCATGAAGGCCTGATTCACACAGTCTCCTCTTAACAGTTCTAGAGATGTGTCTGCTGCAAAAGGTAGCTACTTTGAAGAACCTAGAATATGAAATATATTTTCAGTTGTTTCACACTTTTTTGTTATGTATAATTCCACATGTGTTAATTCATAGTTTTGATGCCTTCAGTGTGAATCTACAATTTTCATAGTCATGAAAATAAAGAAAACTCTTTGAATGAGAAGGTGTGTCCAAACTTTTGGTCTGTACTGTGTGTGTATATATATATATATATATATATATATATATATATATATATATATATATATATATATATATATATATATATATACACACACATTTTTTAAACATGCTTATTTATTTTCAATGAAATATGTCTTATGTTGGCAGGAACATCTCTTATACATGACCACATACAACTTTAATTTGCTCATTATGTCTTTAAACTATTTATTTTTTGTTTTTAGAATTTTTATGTTTGTGGCCCTTTTGAGAATGGATATCTATTAGGGTTAATGCATCTTTTGAACAATTTCTGTTTCAGCTGTCTCCATTATTATCGATAGTGTTCTAATTGGTCCCACATGATGGAGTGGGTGTTAACTTGCATGATGATTAGGTCTTTTGATTTTTGCATATACAGTTGTGCTCATAAGTTTACATACAGGGAGGGGCCTGATGAGAAGACGCGTCAGAACGTGCTGCCGCTGCTAGCGCTGAGGAGCTCCACGGACTCCATGGGTCCCGCGGGCATGCACTAGCCTGTGTCTCCTCCCGTCCCCCCGCTGTGCCTCTTCCCCCCGCTCCTCCCGCTTCCCCCGCTCTGCTGCTTTGATACCGCTCTGCGGAGCACGGCGGCACGGCGGTGGGGTCCTCCTGGTGACATATAGTGGTGGAGTCCAGGCTTTCTGCAGGTCTATTGCAGGCTGTTCTGCAGGTATTGGAGGAGCTGAGGGGCTGCGGATCCGTGTGTTGGACGTACCGTGCTGTGATAAGGAGCTGCGTGGAAGTGATGCCCGATCCGGCTGTGCAGCTCGTCTGATTCCTCTGTCTCGGTGGCGGTGGCGTGAGTAATTAAGTGTCTGGGTGTCAGCACAGCTCTATACGGCTCAATACGGAGCAGTGTGCAGCGTATATTATTGATATCATAGAGGGAAGCTGCAGCTGACTACTGACTGTGAACTGTGAACTGATAGGAAGACTGTACTAACAAATGATGAAATGATGAAACCTTAATGCAATGTAATGTAATGCTATCTGATTGACAATCTCCAGCTAACCATTTAAAGGCACCTCAGTGAGCGTGGCTGTGGCTGTAGCAGATAGCTGATAAAGGAGGATTGATTGAAAACTGTCATTGGCTTAAGACTATCTAATTGCTAGCCAAACGCTAACCATCAGTCAATTATAAAATCGCATTTCAGCGGGTGATGTTAAGTGATGAAGTGGATCGCTGAGTGAAGACTGTCACTAATGAATGATAAATAATTACTAATTATCAGCCAATTATAAGCCAACTATAAACTGATTATATAGCGGGGCATGACACAGCGCATTACAGCGCACTACAGTGAGTGAGGTTGAAGCAGAAACCGTAGCGGTTTGTGGACTGCCACTTTAAGCAATTACAGGGGGTGCAGGGTGTGTGGGGAATAGTGCGATAGATTAGTACGTGTGGAAGCGCGGCTTTCTTCCCATGCCCCCTATCACCGCCCAGCGCAAGCTCACCTACCGGCCCACACTACCCCCCCACAGTTCGCCGGTAGTCAATACACCTTAAATATCAATTGTTGGGAGATGCCGGAGCGGGAAACATGAGATAATAGGAGAAGAAGGGGAAAAAAAAGTAAGGTAAAGATAAAATAAGAAAGAAAAGAAAAAATAGAAAAGAAAGAAAAAGGAAAGGGATATCAGAAGATACCTTTTTATCTTGAGAGGCACACCAACCGAGGGGAATTAATAGCCCCACTACCCACCCGCTTTTTATCCATTTGAGCTGCCTGAGTGGTCAATAGTGGCACAACCATTCTGAATTGAAAGCCCCCATAGCCGATCAAATCGACCGTGCTAAGAGTATTTGGGGGATCTCTCTCTCACTCGATCGATAGGGTATCTAACACAATATAAGAAATGAGAGGCCGCCCAGTCAGGGGTGTTGTGGCCAACGCCCCCAAAATAAGTGCCAGCCCTGGAACTATAAAAAAATACATGACACAAGATACTCCCAAAGACTGCCCTAGTGAAACATCTGGGGCAAAAAGCCGACTGTCAATGGGTCAACAAAAAAATGGACGGAGAAGGTACTCTGAAACAGTGACAACCAGAGAGTCTGAGGAGGACGTCGCGGAACCACACGGTGCCACCCATAAAGATCTACCCCCATCTAAAACAGAGCTATTAGAGATGTTTTCGCGACTAGAATTATCAATCTCACGAATGGAGGTCTCGTTAAAAAATGAGATAATGATCGTACATGAAGACATGAGTCATTTATTGAGAAGAGTGGAAGAAACTGAAGAAAAACTGGATAGTCAAGCTGTTGAGGTGTCAGAGTTAAAAATGCAGATGAAGGAATTACAAATTGAACAAAGGAACCTGAGGTACCGAATGGAAGATCAAGAAAATCGGAACCGAAGGAAAAACTTGAGGATCCGTGGTTTACCTGACCTGGAAGGAGAAGACCTCCAAGTAAAACTCGATAAATTATTCGGCCACATCTTGGGAAAAATAGAAACGGAAAAAATCAAATTCGAAAGAATTCATCGGATTAGAAAACCGGCGGAATTAGCAGCGGGAATACCCAGAGACGTGATCGCAAGATTTCACAATTTCCAAGATAAAGAACAGATTTGGCAGCGTCTTAAAACCATTAGGCCGGTAACATTTAACGAAACTGAATTACAGATTTTTCCGGACCTCGCTACCGAGACCCTTTCTAGAAGGAGACTATTAAAACCGCTACTTGAACATTTAAAAATACACGGTATCCAGTATTCTTGGGGTTATCCCGCGTGTTTAATCGGGAAGAAGGAGGGTAGATCCGCGACCTTAAGGTTCCCCTAAGAGATGACTAAATTCTGCAATAGACTGGACATCCCACTGATAGAGATATCGGGTTGGAATGAATCTCAAGAGAAGATATTACCTATACGGGGCCATCAGACATGGAGCCTTATCCCAGGAAATAAAAGAGGAAAATAACTAAGAAAAAACCTACAAAAGACAAATAATAAAAGCGGAGATGATGAGGCGGGGGGCTGGGGGGTGGGGGGGGGGGGGCCGGGGGGGGGGGCGGGGGGGGACCGGCTGGTGGGGGGCCGGGGAGTCCTGGGGTCCTGGGGCCACTCACCCACCCCATCCTTTGGATGGGGTGGAGGGCGGTGGCGGTTCGGGACGTAGTCACACTCACAGAGCTCAACCTCTGGGGGCGAGAACCGTGGGCCAGGTGGAGTAGGTTGGCCACGGATCCAGGGGCCTAATTTAGGCTGTAATGCCCCTACTGGTGGGGGAAAGGAGGGAGGGGGGGAGGGTTTGGGTGAGGGGAGGGGTCATAGTACAGAGTAAAGGGGAGGAGGTGGGGGGCTGTGGGAGAGGGTTTGGGGGGGGGAATCTCCGGTTATCAGTCTCAGAAATAAGTTATCTGTCGTGGTTTCGCCCTGATATATACTGGAAATTCTGCCTATGCAAAATGTTGAGCTTTAGGACCCCATTTATCGCGACCGAATATAATAACAACAATGTAACGGGAGTGGTCGGGGGGCAAACGACTATCTGGCGGATACTATGGGAACTTTAAAAATACTCTCATACAATGTAAGAGGATTAAATTCTCCGCTAAAAAGGAGTAATATTTTAAGAGAAATTAGACATCTAAAAGCAGATGTAGTACTCATACAAGAGACACATATCTCGCAGGAGTCAAATCTTAAAATAAGCTCACCGGATTACCCATTATGGTACTACGGAGACTCACCGACTAAATTGGCAAAGGGGGTTGCCATAGGGTTTGCCAGGGAAGTTAGATTTGTTCTGATAGAGAGAAAAGCAGATCCCGAGGGGCGGTATCTTCTACTTAGAGGAAAAATAAATGAGGTGGATTATTCTATTGCAAATATTTATTGTCCAAATAAGAACTCCTTGAGATTTCTTAAAGGGGTCATTGAGATGTTTATGGACTTCAGGACAGGCAGGGTGGTTGTGGCGGGCGATATGAACCTCTGTCTGGATCCGGATCTTGACAGTACGTCCCGTGCACAGCGGACTGGAGATGCACAAAGAAAATTACTTAAAAAAAAATTACATCAACTCCAATTGATAGATGTTTGGAGAATACAGCATCCGAAAACACGAGATTACTCATTCTACTCCGCTGTGCACGGGACGTACTCTAGGATCGACTTTTTTCTAGTGGACCATAGCTCATTGGACGTAGTGACAAGTTCGGGAATCGGGATAACTACCCTGTCGGACCATGCGCCAGTTTCAATTAATTTAAAAATTGAGGGAGCTCCCAAAAGTAACACCAAATGGAGACTTAATGAGGATTTAATACAGGATGAAGAGGTTGTAAAAAGGATAAAACAGGAATTAGAATGGTATTTCAAGACCAATTGCTCCGAACACGTGTCGGAATCAATAGTCTGGGAGGCTCACAAGGCCTACATCAGGGGCTTACTGATTGCAATAGGATCAGCAAAAAAAAAAGAAACTAAGAAGAAATATGATGAGCTATATAAAACCATCTTGGACCTTGAACAGACCCATAAACTAACAGGAGAGCACGAAGCGGAGCGTACCGTTATCTTAAAAAGAGAGGAGTTAAGAGATCTTATTGAATATGAAAATAGAGGGATATTTTACAGACGTAAGAAAGAGAAGTATCAATGGGGCGACTTGTCGGGTAAATACCTAGCAAAAGGGTTCCAAAACAAATTTAAGGGTAATTTTATAGAAAGTATTCAAACAGGCAAAGGGAACAAAGTACATACTTCATCAGAAATTGCAAGAGTATTTCAAGAATACTATGGGAAGCTGTATGCTATATCGCAAGGGGACACCCCCGAAAAAATCAAGAGGAGAAGGGTTAATATAAAACATTTTTTAAATAACACATGCTTAAATAAAATATCAGACGACAAAATTAGTTTTTTAGAAGAACCTATAACGGAATCAGAAATTCGTAATAATTTAAAGGAGACACCAAAGGGGAAAAGTCCAGGCCCCGATGGGTTAACAATTGCATATTACCAAAAGTTCAGTGACATTTTGATCCCCAGGATGTGTTCTTATATAAACGGTATTGGTCTAAATTGGGATATTCGTCAAGAGGCATTAGAGGCGGCAATTACAGTAATCCCTAAGATAGGTAAAGATCCCTCCTTATGTTCTAGTTTTAGACCCATCTCGCTTTTAAATGCAGATGTAAAACTGTTCGCCAAAATCTTAGCAGGGAGAATGAAAACAATCATGAAAGATTTAGTACATACTGACCAAGTAGGCTTTGTCCCCGGGAGGGAGGGCAGGGATAATAGCATCAGAACACTTCTGTTGACACAGATAATAAAAGATAGTAAATCCCCAGGTCTACTCCTGTCGATAGATGCCGAAAAGGCTTTCGACAGGGTAGACTGGGGATTTCTATTGAACACATTGGAGTTTATCGGGATCGGTCCAAAAATGATGGGGTGGATAAGCGCTTTGTATAAACACCCAACGGCAAGAGTTAAGGTAAACGGGACATTGTCAGGGACATTTGAAATGTTCAATGGTACTAGACAGGGGTGCCCCCTGTCCCCCCTTTTATTTATTTTAACCCTGGAACCATTGCTGGCCGGGATTAGAAATAACCCCGATATCAGAGGGATTCAAACAAACGATGGGGAACATAAACTCGCAGCGTTCGCCGATGATATTTTATTATTCATAACGAATCCAACTATAACACTCCCGAATTTATTAAAAACCCTCAAATTGTATGGAGATGTATCTAATTTTAAAATCAATCCTCTAAAATCAGAAATCCTCAATATAAATGTGAAAGCACAGGACGTACGGAGATATAAGCAAGAGTTTCCATTTATATGGAAAGATACCGAGATAAAATATTTGGGAGTTAATATCACATCTTCCCCTGACCTAATCTATCCACAGAATTATATACCACTATTAAATGATATTAAAAAAGATTTAAAGAGAATTGCATTGAGACAAAGATCTCTATTAGGGAGAATAAACTGTTTTAAGATGTTCACTCTCCCTAAGATATTATATATAATCCAAATGTTACCAATCGCACTACCGGGTGCTTATTTCAAAATACTAAAACAGTTATTGAATAGGTTTATATGGCGGAACAAAAAAACACGTATTAGTATGGAGGTGTTAATTAGAGATAAGGAACATGGTGGTTTGGGGGTACCTGATATCTATACATATTATATGGCTATACACATGGCACGGGTGGTTGACTGGGTCAGAGATAAAGGAGAGAAAAGATGGGTGAGATTGGAAAGCTGTTCAACCAATTCACGGTTAGGAAAAGAAATTTGGATACCGCCACATTTTAGACAAATAAACCCACACATGCACACAATCACATTGGCTTCTATGACTATTTGGGATAGGGCACATAAAAAACATAGATGGGGTTATAACTCCCCATTAATTCCTCTATCTGACACAAACTTCTTTGCACCAGGGAAAATGGACTTGTTTGGCAACTGGATTAAAAAATCAGATGCTCAATTAAAAGACATATTAAAAGACGGCAAAATTCTCACCTATCAGGAACTAAGTAAAAAAAAAGAATTGTTTGAGTTGAACAGGTGGCGATACCTTCAGCTGACGCATTTTGTGGGCTCCCTCCCCTCCCCCCTGAGGTCAGATAGATACTTGCTCCCTCTGGAGCGTGTGTGTTTGGCACCAGGGGGAAGGGGTGCGATCTCCGCAATTTATAAAATATTAATGGGATTGAAAGACCCCGGTCTCCCTCCTTATATTAATAAATGGGAAGAGGAATTGGGAACGGGAAAAACAGAGACAGTGGTCAGGAAAATATTAAAAAAGACGCATTCAACCTCATTCAATTGTGCATTGATCGAAATGAACTTTAAATGTTTAGCACGATGGTATATAACCCCGGCCATAGCACACCGTTACCAAGACGACACCTCCCAATACTGTTGGAGGGGCTGTCTTGAAGAGGGCACTATGTCACATATATGGTGGACCTGCCCAAAAATTAAAACATACTGGCAGGATGTATTATTAATAATCGAGGAGATAACCGGAATTAAAATACCTTCGGATCCATGGGTCTGCTTGTTTCATGGGACAGAAATGTCAACTAAACAGTATATGAGAACCTTACTTCCACACGTACTAGATGCAGCTAAGAGTCTGATCCCCAAACAATGGAAGGACCCTACGAGCCCGACAGTAAATAGCTGGTTTTGCAGAATTAACGACATATATTATGCTGAACAGCTCAGGTACATGGGAGAGGAAGGAGAGGGAGGATTTAAACGGAAATGGCAGGACTGGGTCAATTTTAAACTTGCACCAAGGTATATAGACAGGATGATACAGTGTAGGAAGGTCAACGGGCAAAGAGTGACTCAACAGGAGACAGAATTCCGGAGATAGGGGAGGGTGGGAGGGCGGGATCAAGGGTTGGGGGGGGCTAGAGGGTCGGATAAGGGTTTGTTCGGCTAGGGGACACTAATGTATCTATTCATGTATTTAAGAATTTTGTTTTTCTTTGTTTCCTTTTGTATATCTATTGACATATATTCAAGAAAAAAAAGGAAAAAAAAAGAAAAAAAAAAAAAAAAAGATATACTGATTAAAAAAAAAAGAGGGAAAAAAAAAAAATAAATAAAAGAAAGAAATTTCCAACCATGATGCGAACAAAGGAGACTGCAAATTGAACGCTAAAGTGATTGAGTATCCTGATAGTTCTCTGAGGCGAAAAAAAAAAAAAAAAAAAAAAATAAGTTTACATACCTTGGCAGAAATTATGATTTCTTGGCCATTTTTCAGAGAATATGAATGATAACACAAAAACTTTTCTTTCACTCATTGTTAGTGTTTGGCTGAAGCCATTTATTATCAATCAACTGTGTTTACTCTTTTTAAATCATAATGGCAACAGAAACTACCCAAATGACCCTGATCAAAAATGTACATCATCTGGTGATATTGGCCTGAAAACATGCACACATGTTGACACAAAAGGCTTTGAATGGCTATTAAAGGTAACCATCCTCACCTGTGATCTGTTTGCTTGTAATTAGTGTTTGTGTGTATAAAAGGTCAATGAGTTTCTGGACTCCTGACAGACCCTTGCAGCTTTCATCCAGTGCTGTACTGACATTTCTGGATTCTGAGTCATGGGGAAATCAAAAGAATTGACAAAGGATCTGCGATAAAAGGTAGTTGAACTGTATAAAACAGGAGAGGGATATAAAAAGATATCCAATGAATTGAGAATGCCAATCAGCAGTGTTCAAACTCTAATCAAGAAGTGAAAAATTAGGGGGTTCTGTTGAAACCAAACCACGGTCAGGTAGACCAACTAAAAATTCAGCCACAACTGCCAGGATAGTATAGTTTGGGATGCCAAGAAAACCCACAAAAAACTTCAGGTGAATTACAGGACTCTCTGAAAGCATGTGGTGTGGCTGTTTCAAGATGCACAATAAGGAGGCACTTGAAGAAAGATGGGCTGCATGGTGGAGTCGCCAGAAGAAAGCCATTTCTACGCAAATGCCACAAAGTATCCTGCTTACAATACACCAAACAGCACAGAGACAAGCCTCAAACCTTCTGTCAAAAAGTCATTTGGAGTGCTGAGACCAAAATTTCGCTTTTTGGCCACAACCATAAAAGCTACATTTGGAGAGGAGTCAACAAGGCCTATGATGAAAGGTATAAAATACAAAATTGATGCAGCGCTAATGAAGTTGAAAATATAGAAGTGAAAAAATACCTAAAATAAAGATGAATGAAGAGTCCCAAATACACAGTCCATTGGTGAAACTAAAAACCAATTTGAAGATGAAAGGCTGTAGGTGAGCAGAAAGTGATAGTCCTTCACATTAGATAAATCCAGCTCCACACCCAGGTGAGAGTATGTAACTTGCTTACCAGCTCTCCGTGACCACTAAAATAATAGTCTCAACAAGCACAGGGAAATGAGTATCCCCAGGAACCTTAATAGTGGCTTTGCAGATGGAACTCAAAATATAAAATAAAATAAATGCTCCCAGTGCAGTACTTCAAGTATCCAAATTTAGTGGTATAAATAGATTGCACTTACAGGATAAAAGCATTGATACAGCTTATAGTGGAAGTGTGGCGTCCCTACGAGCTTCGCTTCACTTCTGGGTTTGCTTGTCTGTCAACCTCTTGGGAGGTGTAGCGTGATGGTCAATCCCCAGACGACGTTCTTTTGTGATGAAACTTGTGGAGTGGGGCCTACGATGGTGACATCATCACGGTACACCTCCCAAGAGGAAGCTCCCCATGGGAAGTACTTGGACATTCCAACATGACAATGATCCAAAACACAAGTCAATCTGTCATTGGCTACAGCAGAATACAGTGAAGATTCTGGAGTGGAGTTTCCTGACCTCAATATCATTGAGCCACTCTGGGGAGATATCAAATGTGCAGGTTATGCAAGACAGTCCAAGAATTTCCAGGAACTGGAGGCTTTTTGCCAAGAGCAATGGGCAGCTTTACCATCTGAGAAGATAAAGAGCTTCATCCACAAATACCACAAAAGACTTCAAGCTGTCATTGATGTTAAAGGGGGCAATACACATTATTAAGAACTGGGGTATGTAAACTTTTGATCAGGGTCTTTTGGGTAGTTTCTGTTGCCATTATTATTTAAAAAGAGTAAACACGGTTGATTTATAATAAATGCCTTCAGCCAAACACTTACCATGAGTGAAACAAAAGTTTTTGTGTTATTTATATTCTCTGAAAAATGGCCAAGAAATCAAATTCTGCCAGGGTATGTTAACTTATGAGCACAGCTGTATACTACTGTTTTATAATCTGTTATTTGGCTATGATTAAGCACCGGTAAAGTGGTGTGAAACGCATCAGAGTTGTGTTTCTTATTCTGATTGTTGCGTGGACTAATTTCAATAAAGGAATTCATTTGGAGAGCGGCCATCCAGACTTTCTTTGTTCACACATTTCCTGTAAACTGAGCCAGGACCCTATCTGGCGGGGGAGGTGAGAGGATGCAATTCCCGTCCCGAGTGGTTAATTTCTTCTACAGAGTCTGCAAATGACTTGAGACTGGGGCAAAGGTTCACCTTCGATCAGGACAACGACCATAAACATACAGCCAGAGCTACAATAGAATGGTTTAGATCAAAGCATATTCATGTGTTAGAATGGCCCAGTCAAAGTCCAGACCTAAATCCAATTGAGAATCTGTGGCAAGACTTGAAAAGTGCTGTTCACATACTATCTCCATCCAATCTGACAGAGCTTCAGCTATTCTGCAAAGAAGAATGGACAAAAATGTCACTCTCTAGATGAGCAAAGCTGGTAAAGACATCCGCAAAAAGACTTGCAGCTGTAATTGCAGTGAAAGGTGGTTCTACAAAGTGTTGGTCTTTCACATAAAATCCCCAAAATTAACTTTTTAGCATAAAAGCAAAACTCTTTGAGAAAAAGGAAAAACTAACACTGCACATCACCCTGAACACACCATCCCCACCGTGAAACATGGTGGTGGCAGCATCATTTTGTGGGGATGATTTTCATCAGCATGGACAGGAAATCTGTTCAGACTTGATGGGAAGATGGATGAAGCCAAATACAGGGCAATCTTAGAAAAAAACCTCTTAGGCCGAAGCCTAAGCCATCGGACCATTCTCATCGGATGGATCGACCGTGTGTACGCGGCCTTAGAGTCTGCAAAAGACTTGAGACTGGGGCGGAGGTTTACCTTGCAGTAGGACAACGACCCTAAACATACAGCCAGAGCTCCAATGGAACGGTTTCGATCAAAGCATATTCATGTGTTAAAATGGCTCAAAGTCCAGACCTAAATCCAATTGAGAATTTGTGTTGTTGTTCGCAGACGCTCTCCATCCAATCTGACAGAGCTTGAGCTATTCTGCAAAGAAGAATGGGCAAAAATGTCACTCTAAAGATGAGCAATGCTGGTAAAGACATCCACAAAAAGACTTGCAGCCGATACTTACAAAGTATCAACTGAATACAAATGCATGCCACACTTTGCAGATATTTATTTGTAATAAATAAACCATTTATCATTTTCCTTCAACTTCATAATTATGTGCCACTTTGTGTTGGTCTTTCACATAAAATTCCAATAAAATACATTTACGTTTTTTGGTTGTAACATGACAAAATGTGTAAAATTTCCAAGTGTATGAATACTTTTTCAAGGCACTGTATATATATATATATATATATATATATATATATATATATATATATATATATATATATATATATATATATATATAAAAATATATATATATATAAAGCTCTTGTTTGCAATTACTGAACACATGAGATTAAACAGCTCTTTACCAGCTACTGCATTTGCCTCGTGCATTTTTCTAGCATAAATAGGGTTAAATTGTTAGTGGAATGCCAGGTGATGCCATTGAATCTCACTTGGATGAATTCTAGTATATGATTTCCTGAGTAAACGTCTCAATGAATGCCTAATAAATAGACCCCATCTCATTTATAAATTGATGTGACATGTGAATTTAAGATGTAGTAGCTGGATAAATCTATAAGATGTGCATGCATAATGTAAAATGTGCCTATCTACCTAATTATGGTGGAGCAACAGCCATATTTCATGTCGCATCATTGCAGCACACACTGGGTCGTGACTCCGCCCCACAACCTGATAGGACTGGTTAGTTATAACTTTGGAAGAGAGGCCCAACACAGCATTCTTCTTTTTTTCCCTCACCTGTTCAGGACTGAGTGGATAGCTCCGAACCCCTTACCACACCAGCCAGGTTCAGCCTCTCCTGGGCAGAAGTTTCTGTCTGTACAGTCTCTAAATTAGCTAAATGAAGGGAACCCTACTCTGATGGTCTCAGGGGCCCATTCATTCTAGTGCCATAAAAGCCTTAAATAGGCTTAAAATACTTTCAGCAACATATTTTTACCTTCACGTGCACAGACCTTTTTATTCCTCTCCCTTTTCTCCTGCTTTTTTTTAATAATTGTTCCTTCTTTTTTTCTGCATTGGCTGGGCTCTCTAGTTCCTTGTTCCCCTTGCCCTTCCAAGATGGCAGCCACGGCTGACTCTGTGCTTGTACGAGCAGAGGTGATGCACATGGTGACCAATTCTGCCAGTCTCCAAGATGGCGTCGGGTGCCGTGGATAGCATCTGAGCATGTGCGGAAATGACATCACCTTTGCAGCAGTGAATTTAAAAAGTCTGCATTTCCATTTGAAAAATTACAAATTGTTCCTTCTCATCTCAGATGCACACCTGCCAGTTCCTACCCTACCTCACCCCTCACCTGCTACCACCTCTGGTAAGGGCTGTTTTATATTTTTTCTCATTGCACCAGCCTAATTTTGCTAATATTCCTCACTGCTTGCTAATTCTTATTAAAATACTTTGGGGGGTCACTGTCCTTTGCTCCACTCATGGGGGCCGCTGCCCAAACAGACTATCCATAGTCTGTAAGGTAAGGGTTGCTTTGGTAAGTAGTGAAGATGTGGAAAAAGAGAGCACTGCCACAAATAATGTCTTACCTGGATAGCACTGTCAGGTCATCATGATCCTCTCACTCCAGGCGCAGAGAACGTTCAACACATAATTGCCCTTCAGGAAATAGACGTTCCTGAAGAAGCCGGTCAAGATCTTCCTCCCATCACTGTCATTAGCACTGAAGAAAGCCATCTTCAACCCATCAAAAACATGGCAGTTATGACACGTGCCGTACGGTCAATGCCTACTGTGTATGTCTGGCTTCGGCTCTTCCTGACAAGCTAGCATGCCGTACATGCTTTAAAGAAGCAACAAGAGAAAAAAAAAATGATGCAAGGGAGGTAACCGATATTATCTGAGAATCGGTAAGAGAATCGATACTACAAGTGTCAGCTCCAGAATCAGATAGACCAGCTCCGAGTACATCAACAGACACTTTACGTATACCTCCAAAGTCAGATGACTGTGAAAGATTGGAAATGTCCACTGGCTTTGATTTTGCTTTAATAGAACCATTTGAAAAATCAGCAAAATAAGCGATCAGTTTGGAAGAATCAAAGGAAGCACCACACAAGATTCGGAAATATTTCCCAAATTTAAAAAAGGAACCAGAGACCTTCCCATTTATAAATGAATTGGAAGACCTGATAAAAGACGAGGCAAAAAACAGAAAATAAATTAGCCTTGACAGGCTAGCAAAGCTACTGTATACCCATTAAAAGAGCCAAATGTTAACCCACTCATCTCAGCACCAAACGTTGACGCATCCTTAATGTGACTGGCCAGGCACGTGACCTTGCCTATTGAATATGCAGTAACTTTAGGAGATGCACTTGATCGCAAAATTGACCTCAATCTTAAAAGATCTTATTCAGCAGCAGGGGGTGCCTGCAGACCAGCAATTGCACTGGCGGTGGTAGGAAGAACAATTGCTAGCTGGACTTCCAGTGTCCAAAAGCTACTCCTGGAAGGAGTCGAACAAGAAAAAATAGTAACCATTGTTCCAAGAGCTCAGTCTAGCCAGAGATTTTGTGGCCGAAGCCTCAGTGGACAGATCCACGGCAAGAGCTATGCTGGCCTCTGTAATGTCAAGAAGAGCACTGTGGTTAAAGCCATTAGTTGTGGATCCAGCTTCCAAAACAAACTGGTGTAAAATACTCTATAATGGAACAAATTTGTTGAGTGAAAAACTAGACTCGGCCATCTCAAAGGTCACAGGCGTTAAATCGGGCCTCATTCCATCGGACAGAAGGCTGAAGCAACAAAATAACTGCACCATATAGATGCAATCTCTCGGAGAGATATAGATATAGAGAGGTCATATAGACTGGGAAAAGAATACAAGCAAAATTGGAGAAATACCCAATCTTCTCTTCTGAGGTTACAAAAGTCAAAACCCGCTAGCACAGAGGATCAACAGAAATCCTTTTGAAGGTATGCCCGACCCGACCAGGGCAGACCTCATAAAAGATCCGTAGACAAAATCCACTATCCACTTGGGTCACAAAAGGAGATTCAAGAACAGATCTCCCAGGGATCATTTTTAAACTACCAGACTTCCGTTCTCTCTACAAAAGAGAAATGTATTGATCAAGTACGTAATGGAGTTGCTACAGAAATGTGCAGAAAGGAAGAGATTTCTATTCTCAGCTTTTCCTTGTAAGAAAGAAAACAGGAGACCTGCGCCCAGTCTTAATTCTAAAAAGACTCAACAGAAAGATTCTAGTTGAATCCTTTAAGATGGAGAGCCTCCAATCAATCTTACTGGAAAGCTGGAGATTGGATGCTGTCAATTGATTTATCAGATGCCTACTTGCACGTCCCCATACACCTTCCACCTTCCAAAAATGTATTTGTTTTGTGGTGAATCACCAACAATTTCAATTGTAAAGTCTACCGTTCAGGATATTGACTGCCCTCAGAACCTTTACAAAGATCCTATTGCCAGTGATAGCGTACTTGAGAGAGAACGGAGAGTTCACCAATATCTCAACAATATTGTCAGGTCACCTGTCGCCAGGTGACAAGTGCACCCTGTAGGGGTCAGGGATGCACCGCAGGGAAGTGAACCCTATAGCCGACTACTGCTGGCAGGGAGGAAGCGTGACCCAAGATCACCCAGGGCGCGGAGTCTAAGACCCAGTTTTGTATTCACCAGAGCCCTTGGTGGTAGGGATGGTCTTGGCCGCAACTGGGTCCAGGTCGCGTTCCCGGGATTCCTCAGGTCACACTCCGCAGGGAGAAGGGGGAAGCAGCCAGCAGAACAAACAGTGGTGATGGACAGGCCGAGGTCAGGGCAACAGGCAGACAAGGATAACCGTGGAACATGCAAATAGTCAGGGGCACAGGCAGACAGGGAAGTCGGGGACAAGCCAAAACGGTACACGGAAGATGATCGTAGCACTCTGCAACCAGGAACTAGCAATACACTGCAGACAGGAACTGAGCATTGGAACACTGTTGAACAGCACTGCAGACCTGTAGAGCAAAGGTTAATATAGGCTTCCTGGGATGGACTAGGGTGGAGCCATACAGGAAGAGGAAGTGATAAGAAGGGAAACCAGAACAGGATCTGCCTCTAATCAACACATGGAGATCAGGTAGGCAGACAGACATGATGCATATTCATGACAGTACCCTCCCTCTTACGAGGCCTCCCCCTTCCCTGCCTGGGTCCGGGTTTAGAGGGAAACTTCAGATGAAAATTCTTCAATAGACGAGGTGCAAAGACCTCTGATGCAGGAACCCAAGACCTCTCCTCAGGACCAAAGCCTTTCCAATGAACAAGGTACTGAAGAGCACCTCTACAGAGTCGGGAATCCAGTACTTGACTGACCTCATATTCCTGATTCTCCTCAGAGACTGGTGCCGTGGTGGGGAGAGGACGAGAGAATCTATTAAGGACTAAAGGCTTCAGAAGGGAAACATGGAAGGAGTTAGAGATTTTGAAGTTTTTGGGAATCTGAAGCTTGAAACAAACTGGATTCAGCTTAGCCATTATGGTGTATGGACCAATGAATCTTGGAGCAAACTTCAGAGAAGGAACTCGGAGCTTGATGTTTCTGGTGGAGAGCCAGACTTTGTCCCCTGGTTGAAGAGAAGGCGGTTTACGCCTGCGGCGGTCAGCAAAGCCTTTGAATTTGTCGGCAGCTGCCCGGAGGGAATCATGGACGTCGCTCCAGATGGAATTGAATGACTCTTGAGCTGAAGCCAAAGCTGGGATATCCAGAGAACAGGTCATGGGAAGTGGAAGTTGAGGATGTCTTCCATAAACTGAGAAAAAGGGTGTTCTCTGCGAACTGGTATTCACATGATTGTTATGGGAAAATTCCGCCCATGGAAGTAGAGAGGACCAATCATCATGATGAGCGGAGACTAAGGTACGAAGAAAAACCTCTAACTCCTGATTAACCCTCTCCGTCTGCCCATTGGATTGAGGATGGTAAGAAGAGGAAAAATCCAAAGCAATATTGAGGGATTTGCAAAAGGCTCTCCAAAAACGAGACGTGAATTGAACACCCCTGTCCGAAACAATATGAGAAGGAACCCCATGAAGACGGAAAATCTCTCGAACAAAAATGGGGACCAAAGCAGGAGCAGAAGGCAGACCAGGAAGGGGAACAAAATGTGCCATTTTGGAGAACCGATCGACTACCACCCAAATGACCGTATTACCGTCAGACAGTGGAAGATCAGTGATAAAATCCATGGCAATGTGAGCCCAGGGCTCCTTGGGAATGGGCAAGGGCATGAGGAGACCAGCAGGAGCTTGTGTGGAGGATTTGAACTGAGCACAGACATGACAAGCCTTGACATAGTCTTTAACCTCTGAGCGGAGATTTGGCCACCAATAGTGACGACTAATGAGTAGGAAGGACCGGAGGAAACCAGCATGGCCCGCCACCTTGGAATCATGTCCCCAACGAAGGATCTTGGCTCTTAGCTCAGTGGGGACAAAGGTCTTACCAGGAGGAATTTTTGAGTCCAGGGTGGTAGAATGGGCAACAATGCATGAAGTTGGAATGATCGGCTCAGGTTCAAGAGTGAGATCTTCGTCCAAGGTGTCAAAGGATCTAGAAAGCGCATCAGCCCGACCGTTGCAGGAACCAGGTTTGTATGTAATCGTGAAACTGAAACGGGAAAAGAAGAGACTCCACCTGGCCTGTCTGGGATTCAGACGTTTAGCATTCTGTAAGTACTGTAGATTCTTGTGATCGGTGAAGATCGTTATGGAGTGAGGAGAACCCTCCAAAAGATGACGCCACTCTTCTAGCGCCAATTTAATTGCGAGAAGTTCCCGGTCACCGATGGCATAATTTCTCTCTGCCTGAGAAAATTTTTTGGAAAAGAACGCACATGGTTGACGTCTCTTCTCAAAAAGTTGAAGAAGCACCGCTCCCACTCCCACAGAAGAAGCGTCCACTTCAATAAAGAATGCCTCCTCAGGGTTTGGTCTCCTCAAAAGAGGTCCAGAGACGAAGGCCTGTTTCAGATCGTGAAACGCAGAGACAGCTTCGGGAGGCCAGTCTTTGGCATTAGCACCCTTCTTGGTCAAAGCGATAATAGGCGCGGCAATGGAAGAATAATTCCTGATGAACTGCCTATAATAATTTGTGAAACCAAGAAAGCGCTGTGTGGCCTTGAGGCTAGCAGGAAGAGGCCAATTGGTAATGGCTAAGACCTTCCCAGGATCCATACGAAGGCCCAAGCTTGAAACAAAGCATCCTAGAAACAGGACCTCAGAACATTCAAAGGAGCATTTCTCCAGTTTGGCATAGAGATTATTCTCTCTGAGGCGCTGGAGTACAGTGCGAACATGGTTCCTGTGGACATGCAGATTTTCCGAAAAGATTAGAATGTCATCCAGATAGATGACAACAAACTGGTACAGCAGGTCCCTGAAGATTTCGTTGACAAAGCTTTGAAACACGGCTGGGGCATTACATAACCCGAAAGGCATGACCAGATACTCATAATGGCCGTCTCGAGTGTTAAACGCAGTCTTCCACTCATCGCCTTCTCGTATTCGAATGAGGTTGTACGCCCCCCTGAGATCCAACTTAGTGAAAATGGAGGCACCCCTCAACCTATCGAACAATTCAGATATCAAGGGTAAGGGGTAACGATTCTTAATAGTAACAGCGTTTAATCCTCGATAATCAATACAGGGTCTCAAGGTACCATCCTTCTTGGCAACAAAAAAGAACCCTGCTCCTGCAGGCGATGACGATTTCCGAATGAAACCTCTGTCAAGGTTTTCTGCGACATACTCAGACATGGCCTGGGTCTCTGGGATGGACAAAGGGTATGTGCGACCCCTGGGCAGAATTGCTCCAGGAACAAGGTCAATGGCACAGTCAAAAGATCTGTGGGGAGGAAGCACCTCGGCTGATTTCTTACAGAACACATCCCGGTAATCGCTGTAAGCAGTGGGAAGATCCGAAGATACTGATGTGGTAGCAACCGGAAGTTCCCCCTTAGGAGTCACCTTGGAAAGACATGACGAGAAACATGAAGGACCCCAAGCCAGAATCTGCCCAGAAGCCCAGTCCACATGGGGAGAGTGGAGCTGTAGCCAAGGAAGGCCCAATACAATGGGAGTGGAGGCTTTAGGTAGGATGAGAAAGGATATCCACTCCTGGTGGAGAATCCCTATCGACATCCTAATGGGTAGTGTCTGGAAGCGAATAGGACCCCCTGGGAGAATAGTGCCATCAATTGCCGAGACTACCAGCGGCGTAGTGAGGGGTGAAAGGGTAAGCTTCATAGAAGAAGCAGTTCTCCAGTCCATAAAGTTGCCGGCAGCCCCGGAATCCAGATATGCAGAGATCGATAGGGGAGAAGTGCCTACATGAAGGGACACCGGAAGGAGCAGACGGGAAGGTGATGTTTCTGGGTCCAATACTCCACCTTCTAAATGTATTAGACCTGAGCGTTTCCCGGGCGAAGCGGGCAGGAGGCACGAAGATGGCCCTTGCCTCCACAATAGAGGCACAAGCCCAGAGTTCTGCGTCTAGCACGTTCTTCGGGTGTTAGTCTGGTCCGGCCCAACTGCATAGGTTCCTCAGCAGGCAGGGGGTGGTCTACGGGACGAAGTGAGGGAAGCACAGACTGACTACGACCTAGGGAGTGCTGGTGTCCTTTCTCAATGGACCTCTCCTGAAAACGAATATCGATCTGATTGCACAGGGAGATGACATCGTCCAGACCTACGGGGATGGTTCTTCCCGCTAATTCGTCCTTCACTCGGTCAGAGAGGCCATGTAAAAAGGTAGCGACCAGGGCCTCATTGTTCCAGCTCAATTCAGCTGAGAGTATACGGAACTGAAGAGCATATTGACCCACTGAACGAGATTCTTGGCGGAGACGTAGCAGAGCACTGGCTGCTGAAGAGGCCCGAGCCGGCTCTTCAAAGATGTTCCGAAAGAGCTTTAGGAAGTTGAACAGGCTGGAAACTACCGGATCATTCCTCTCCCACATAGGGGCAGCCCAGGCTAAAGCTTCACCGGAAAGGAGGGAAATAATATAGGCTACCTTTGCCCGATCAGACAAGAAGTTTTGAGGCTGTAGTTCAAAATGGATGGTGCACTGGCTAAGAAACCCCCTGCAGGCCTTGGAGTCTCCAGAAAAACGGACTGGAGGTGGTAGCTTCAGTGAATGCGACTCTGCGACTGGTGCGACGGGCGCAGCCGCTGCCGCTGGCTGTACTTGGGGTTGTAGATTCGGGGGTCCCAACGAGGTCTGAAGCTGATCAAAGCGGGAAGCCAGATCCTGAAGGAAACGCATCACCTGAGCCTGATTAGCTTCATGCGTCTCGAGTCTGTGAACAACGCCCTGTAATGGGTCATCTGCAGGAAGCGGCACGTCGGCCGGGTTCATGGCTGTTCAAACTGTCAGGTCACCTGTCGCCAGGTGACAAGTGCACCCTGTAGGGGTCAGGGATGCACCGCAGGGAAGTGAACCCTATAGCCGACTACTGCTGGCAGGGAGGAAGCGTGACCCAAGATCACCCAGGGCGCGGAGTCTAAGACCCAGTTTTGTATTCACCAGAGCCCTTGGTGGTAGGGATGGTCTTGGCCGCAACTGGGTCCAGGTCGCGTTCCCGGGATTCCTCAGGTCACACTCCGCAGGGAGAAGGGGGAAGCAGCCAGCAGAACAAACAGTGGTGATGGACAGGCCGAGGTCAGGGCAACAGGCAGACAAGGATAACCGTGGAACATGCAAATAGTCAGGGGCACAGGCAGACAGGGAAGTCGGGGACAAGCCAAAACGGTACACGGAAGATGATCGTAGCACTCTGCAACCAGGAACTAGCAATACACTGCAGACAGGAACTGAGCATTGGAACACTGTTGAACAGCACTGCAGACCTGTAGAGCAAAGGTTAATATAGGCTTCCTGGGATGGACTAGGGTGGAGCCATACAGGAAGAGGAAGTGATAAGAAGGGAAACCAGAACAGGATCTGCCTCTAATCAACACATGGAGATCAGGTAGGCAGACAGACATGATGCATATTCATGACAAATATCCTTCTCTTAGCCGACAGCCAGCAGTCTCTCCTCCACCATCAGGGAATACTGATATCCACACTACAGAAATTCAGATGGGTAAAAAATTGGAAGAAAAACAACTTGCAACGACCCGAAAGATGGCCTTTTTGGGAGCAGAATTGAATACCGGGTCCAACCAAGTGAAACTTCCTCAAGAGAAAATAGAACCCTTCATTTTACAGGATAAAAAAAAATTATGGCAGCTGTCTACCTACCAGCCAGAGCATGCATGCGTATTCTGGCATCCACATCAGCCACCTTCCCAATAGTCCAATGGGCCCAATGGCACACAAGAACATTTCAAAATTAGTTTTTGATGCAGTGGGATGTAGCATCAATGCTTTAGCTGATCTATATCCAAGAGACAGTAAAACAGTCAGTATGGTGGCGGACTCAGGTCTACAACCTCAAATGTTATTGTCATATTATTCCTCCTCTAAGTATAGAAGACCCATTTCCTCTTCCAGTAACACTGGATCTACTCACACAAGGCCAATTCCTATACCCAGTGCCGGAAAAACGACACCTAACGGCTTGGAAATTGAAAGGGATAGGCTGCTAAGCCAAGGATGCTCACTACCTATGTACTACCTTGCTGCAAGCCAGAAAGAATTCAACTAATGACACAAGAAAGTGTGGGGAAATTTGCGCAGCAGCATAGTCACATAGTTAGTCAGGTTGAAATAAGACACAAGTACATCTAGTTCAACCAAAAAATAATAATCATACAATCCCATATACACAAATTTCCACAGTGTGTCAAATTCTA
Organism: Rana temporaria; assembly: GCF_905171775.1. NCBI lineage: Eukaryota > Metazoa > Chordata > Amphibia > Anura > Ranidae > Rana > Rana temporaria. Next base: position 340,324,021 of record NC_053492.1, on the reverse strand, counting down.
GAATTCCTTCGATCGGGTAGGTTCTAGTATGCTAAAAGGTACAAGTTTCTGCCTTATCTGCTATGATGAAAATCAAATGGGCTTTAGATCCCCTTATCATTCAATTTCTAAGGGCATGCTTAGAAGTACATGCTTAGATAAAACCACTGAGGAAACCAACTTTTCCTGCTTGGAATCTCTCCACAGTGTTAGAAGCACTGTCAAATTCTCCCTTTTATCCCATGGAGGCAGCATACCTTTGGGATTTAACGATTAAAATAACCTTCCTTATTGCCATAACCTCAGGCAAAAGGGTATCTGAGTTGCAAGCCTTACTGATGAAAGAACCTCATCTGATCTTCTACCCAGATAGAGTGGTTATAAGAATCAGAACAGTTCATTCCTAAAGTAACATCTGCTTGCCACTTTAATCAAGAAATCAACCTACCAGTATTCCTTACTAGTCAAGGGGATCCACATCCCTTGGACATCAAAACAACTATTGCTTTGTACGTGATGGTTCCCAGCCCGTTCAGAAAGACAAAAAATCTTCTTGTCATTGCCCACAGCCCTAGAAGAGTCCAAGCAGCATCTTCACGTACAATAGCCTCATGGCTAATAAAAAACAATCAAAAAAGCATACCTGGCACAACAACTTCCAATACCTGGATGCTTAAGGACTCATTCTACTAGGGCAGTGGCAACATTGTGGGCAGAATATTGCAGGGTATCTCCGGAAATAATATGCAAAGCGGCAACTTGGTCTTCAAGAACAACATTCATGCCACATTAAAGAATGGATCCTGCGCAATTGACAACTGTTGAATTCGAAAGATAAGCTGTTCAAACAAATTCTTCTGTATCTTGTGAATAAATTAATACTTTCTAAGCACCCACTCGTATAGCGAGTTATTTACCAGTGTGTGCTGCCATGATGCGACAGGAAAACGGAAAATTGTATATCCACCTTTCCGTCATTTTCCTTTCCTGGCGCATCTCATTGCAACACACAGATTCCCACCCATTTAAGGTGATAGATATGGAGAACACTGTGGTGGGGTGGAGTCACAACCCAGTGTGTGCTGCCATAAGATGTGCCAGGAAAAGAAAATTACGGAATGGTGAGTATACAATTTTACTTTTAAGCCCTTTACCTTGCCAGACACCCCTGGCTGAAACTTATTGAAGGAAGCATCTATTTGCTGGGATTTTTCTGTCCAGTTACTATTTATTTCTATTTACTATTTGTTTTAGAGTTGAACTAGATGGACTTTGTGTCTTTTTTTCAACCTGACTATGTAACTATGTTTCCTCCTACACTACCTTGCATCTGGGAGTGTCTAGACTGTCACCCATTCCTCTTTCATAGGCCTAAACATGCACAACCACTTTCATAGGCTCTTCTGAAGGGTAGATTGTGCATGCATGTTTAGCTGCTATATAAAGTCAGATGAAAAGCTTGTTCAAATGAGAATGGCTTTCTTTTATGTATTATTATTATTATTATTATTGCTCTTGTTATAGGAAATCCACATGGATGGCAATGCAAAATTCTACCAAAAAGATGAAACTGAGCAAACATCATTCAGTGATCATCATCCCAGGTCAGATCAAAAGGGAGGTTTCCGAAGCTCCTTCCGTAAGCTATTTAAAAAGAAGTGAGTTGAAAAAGAGCCAATTTTCTGAAAGAGTTCACTATTCTGTAGACTTGATATCTATAACTTTCTATAATATGTTTTGTATTTCAAAAAAACAAGGACATAACAGCCTAAAAAAACATATAGATCAGCAGATGTAACAAATTGGCTTGATTTTTGGGTGGCTGTATCTGATCTTTTAAAGATTTGTCAAGACACTCGTATGGCTAGATTTGAAATCCGAGCTCCATGGGTTGCAGGAAAGACATCTGCCTACTGAAATGTCAGAGATCTTTGGGGGGGGGGGGTGGCTCCCCAATCCATCAAAATGGATCGAAACTCTTAGGCGATCTGTTTTAAAAAGCTGCATGTTAGCAGATATGCATCATTTAAACAGTAATAGTCATTGACAGATGTGCTCTTTATATCAACCATCTTGTCACTTTGCTCTTTACATCACTTTGCTCTAGGTCTACCATGTTTAGTGATGCTTGCAGCCTTGCTGTTTATTACATAAACCTTTGGTGAACCTGTGGTTTGCCTGTGCATGGAAAAGCAACAAGTTCAATTTATTACCCCACTTCTATTTGCTCACTTGCTGCTCTGTTTAGTTGCCAGGAGTGAAAGTAAAAACTTACAAGCTTACACAAAGCTATTGTATTGATTCCCCATGTGATAATGCTGTTTAGTCCAGTGCTGACCCAGTAACAATTCACAAGCAACAAGGTCACTGGAGAAGGCAATAAAAAAAAAACCATGCAACTCACCTGTTCTTACAGTGTTACTTTCTCCCTGGGCAAAGTAGCTAGTCAAATTAGTAGTTTAGAAAGGAAGAAATCCCTGATGCCGCACATTCACGCGAGTGGATGTGCAACATCAGGGATCCCTTCCTCCTCCTCTCTAGTGATCACAGGAGCTGGGATGAGCTCCACTACCTCGCCAGCATTCCCGCAGCAGCGGACATATACACCATCCACATTGCTCCCCTAATCAGCACACAAGCCTGAGCAGCACACCAATTTTCTGTGGTTCACAAATAGCAGATTAGCCATTGAGGAAATGAAACCAGTATTTTTTCCCTCTTAATCTATTCTGTTATGGTCAACTTGTTGTCAGTCACAGGACGACTAGTGTGACATGAGCCTTAAAGTGTTTGTTAACCCTTATATATACACAGTGAAGTGACTGGCCTTAGGTGATACACAGAGACTAAACAAATCCTCCTACATAAGTTGTTCCTGTTTATCGGAAGCTATCTCTTATCCACAAACATTAAAAGTATACCGTTTACACAGCTTTTGTGATCGGCAGAAGGCAGGAGGCAGGGATCTGATGTCACACGCTGCACAGCATAAATCAGATAGCTGAGTGTAATTTGAGACCTGAGTTAAGGGATAGGACACGTTAAACAGGTCTCATAAGGAAATATAGACATCTGAGCCTGTTGATCACATGTTGTGTGCTGGATCACATTTTCTCATCCCCCTGGATCCCTTTGGAGTCAACATAACCTGTCAGAAGTGACCCATGCAGGTAGCAGAGGAGGGAGACAGTGGACAAAAATCACACTTGGTGCTTTGGCTTGAGGCAAGCACACACTATAGAAGAATATTCTTTGTTAATTTTTTATTTCAAAGGTTTAAAACCAATTTAAAGCGAAAAAAAAAAATCTTGATGAACTAAGAAATAAGACAATGAGTAAAAAAAATAACCAGTATTTCTTACTGTGCTCTGAGATTTTAGGTACTGTGGAGTAGACGGCAAGGAGAAGACAAGTGAGAAATCATCTATAGACCAGTCTCCAACAAGGCAGGAGATCTTCAGAGTTCACTCTGCTCTTATCAATGAGCTTGACCGTGGAACAGCTGTATAGTAAGAATCTGTGAAAATATAAAGAGCCAAAAAGATTTATGGTAGCTTGTCACTCCCTGTATTTGAAAAACAAAGCTGCTAAATATTCTAGTGCAAAAACACTTTTATCACATTCACACAAAAACAGTTAGGACGTGTAAAGTATTATATAGAATTACCTTTAGTATTAAGCAACTTGTAACACTCGGTAAGGGTTTAATTACAGCTACATATTTTGAATGCAACACAATTACTGGTAATTATAATTTTATAGTTGTAAAGAATTCAAGAACAATAACGTTTTGATTTTACGATTTTTAGGGCAAACCGTCCATGTATGGCCAACACAAGCCTATATGTATTAGATCTTCCAAAGTGTATTCTGACAAATATGTTTAAAATTACAGAACCCTGGCACTACAAATGGATAGGGATTTGGATCCCAAGCTTTCGTATTAAATGTAGACAAACTGAGATTGATTTATTATAACTGAAGATTGCAAAATCTGTTGCAGCTGTGCATGGTAGCCAATCGGCTTCTAACATCAGCTTGTTCAATTAAAGGGTAAGGGCTCTCTCACACGGAGCGGATCCGTATTGATCCGCTCCGTTAACCCATTTGGCTCAGCGGGGATTCCTCTGTTAATCCCCGCTGAGCTGTCGGCGGACAGGGCGGTCCCCGCACACTATGCATAGACCGCCCTGTCTCTCCTCCGCTCTTCCCTATGGGGAATCGGATGAATACGGACCGTGTGTCCATATTCATCCGATCCGTTCCGCCGGATGGAAGAAAAATAGGGTTTTCTCCCGTCCGCAAAAGCGGATCTTTGCGGACGCGGATGGTTGCGGACGTTAGCGGATGCAATCCCATAGGGAACAATTACAAGTCCGTAAACGGACTTGTAATAAACGGACCGTTTGTCCGTAAATGTGAAAGGGCCCTAACTCCACTTTCGTGGGGAAAAACATAGCAAATAAAGAAAAAATTATATAGCATATACAATTGCTACACAAGTCATATTATAATTAAATGGTTTTAAAAAAATACCTTTTTCAATCTGCAGCTGCTGTAATTTTCTGCAAATGCAATGCAATATGGCTACCTGGAGGTGTTTTGTACACAGAGGCCGGGATTCACGTAGAAGAGCGCATCTTTGTGCGGGTGTAACGTATCCTATTTACGTTACGCCTCCGCAACTTTGACAGGCAAGTGCAGTATTCACAAACCAAAGTTGCGGCGGCGTAGCGTAAATAGGCCGGCGTAAGCCCGCCTAATTCAAATGTGGAAGATGTTGGCGTGTGTTATGTAAATTTATTGTGACCCCACGTAAATTACGCTTTTTACGAACGGCGCATGCGCTGTCCGTGAAAGTATTCCAGTGCGCATGCTCCAAATTAACCCGCAAGAAGCCAATGCTTTCGACGTGAACGTAAATGTAGCCCAGCCCTATTCGTGAACGACTTACGCAAACGACGTAAAACTTGAAAAATGTGACTCTGGCCCGACATCCATACTTAACATTGGTACGCCTCATATACGCCTCATATAGCAGGGGTAACTTTACGGCGGAAAAAGCCTAACGTAAACGGCGTATCTGTAATGCGACGGCCGGGCGTACGTTCGTGAATTGGCGTATCTAGCTGATTTACATATTTCTAGGAGTAAATCAGCGTACACGCCAATAGCGGCCAGCGTAAATATGCAGTTAAGATACGACGGCGTAGGAGACTTACGCTGGTCGTATCTTATACTAATTCTGGCGTATCTGATTCTTTGAATCAGGCGCCAAGATGCGACGCCTCAGACTCAGGCCCCATACACACCATAGAATCTATCCGCAGATAAATCCCATCAAATGGGTTTCTGCGGATAGATCCTATGGTGTGTACACGCCAACGGATATTTATCCGCAGATAAATCTCCCCTGGGATGGATTTCCAGCAGATGGATATTTGCTGACATGCACAACAAATCCATTTGCTGGAATCCATTCCAACGGATGGATCCGCTCGTCTGTACAGACTTACCGGATCCATCCGTCTAAAGGGATTCCCCGCACGCGGCGTAATGATTTGACGCATGCGTGGAATTCCTTATATGACAGCGTCGCGCCCGTCGCCGCGTCATAATAGCGGCGACGGCGCGACACGTCATCGGCAGAGGATTTCAGCGCGGATTTCAATGCGATGGTGTGTACACGCCATCGCATAGAAATCCTCTGAAATCCTCGAGAGGATTTATCCGCGGATACGGTCCGCTGGACCGTATCTGCGGATAAATCCTCTCGTGTGTATGGGGCCTCAGAGATACGACGGCGTATCTGGAGATACGCTGTCATATCTCCTACATGAATCCGGGCCAGAATGTGTACAGAATGCCACACAGATATGCAATTTACCATTTGTGTGATTTGCTCACTGAGTTTCCCAGAAGTCTGCACTAAAGATGAAAGTCATATTTCAGACATCCCCTGCAACACAAATGTAATTTATGGTGAGATACTCCCAATAGGAACATGTCTAAAGAGATGCAGGCCCAGCTGCTTTCCTCATTAGTACCCTGCAACTGCACAGCTAGTTGATAATTATGAAACCACTCATTAGACTCACTTGGACAGGGGCACAGAGGAACAAACAGTGATTTCTTCAGAATAATAAGGTAGAAATCTGCAACAAAGTTTATTAAAATCCTTGCAATGTACATAGGTCACCCAGAGGGGAATGTTTTTTTCACAACATAAGTGAAGTTACGCTTTAAGCTTTGCCAATAAAAAAAAAATAGAAGCTGAATGATTTTGCACGCTGACATTTGCAGCTTCATCAGAGGAATCTTGCTTGTTTCTCCCCCAGATCATACAGTGAGGCAGGGACTAAGGAATGGATGTGACATGACATGTTATGTGAAATAGGCAAACTGGTATTGTGGCACTTATTATAATGTGTGCTATATACTGTATTCTTGATTAAACTATTGTATTTAATTAGGATCCATGTGTAGTTGGTAATATGGGTTTAATGACACTTTTAGAACTCCAGGGAGAAAGTTTTTTTGTACATACCACAAGTCAAGCATTACCTCTTATGACGATTACCCTAGGTCGATTACCCTAGGTCTGGATTGCTGCTGTGTATTATAAAAATCATACTATAATTCATGCCAGGAAGTACAGGGAATGCTGTTGTTCCAACACTGCGGGTATGGGAGCTATGACAGCTGTCGCTCTCATTCAGCGAAAAGATCCTTTCACTTGCCCGTCCCTTTCTCTCCCTTTATCCATTCATAAAATGCTTTGTATTCTGTTCACAGTATACAAAACATTCTGTGAATGGACAATGGGAGAGGAGAGACTGTTAACTGACAGGGTCTCTGCTTGTCCATTCACAAAACACCTTGGGCCGGATTCACAGACAACTTACGCCAACGTATCTGTTGATACGCCGCGTAAGTTGTAGGATGCGCCGTCGTATCTCTGTGCCGTATTCTTGAAACTAGATACGCCTGAATTTCAGCTTGATCCGACCAACGTAAGTCTCCTACGCCGTTGTATCTTTGGTGCATATTTACGCTGGCCGCTAGGGGCGCTTCCGTTGATTTACGCGTTGAATATGTAAATGACCTAGATATGCCGATTCACGAACATACTTGCGCCCGTCGCAGTAAGCTACGCTGTTTATGTAAGGTGTATGTCAGGCATATAATTATCCCTCATAAAGCAGGGGTAAGTCATGTTAGGGTATGGACGTCGGAACAGCCGTCGGATTTTACGTCGTTTGCGTAAGTCGTACGTGAATGGGGCTGTGCGTAGGTTACGTTCACGTCGAAAGCATTTAGCCGACGTACCTTAGGGAGTATATGCAATGTGATTCTGAGCATGCGCACGCATGCGCTGTTCGTTCGGCCATGCATTTACATGGGGTCACGGTTAATTTTAATACAACACGCCCACTGCCTTGCTACTTTGATTTAGGCGGGCTTACGCCGGCCATTTTACGTTACGCCGGCGCAAGAAAGGGAGCAAGTGCTTTGTGAATACAGTACGAGCCTCTCTATGTTACGTCGGCGTAGCGCATATCAGATGCGCTACGCCGCTCTAAAGATACGCCGATCTCTCTGAATCTGGCCCCTTGTATTCTGTTAACAGAATACAAGGCATTCTGTAAATAGACAAGTGTAGAGGAAAACTACTGGATCCTTTAACTGCTCTCAGCTGCAGTGCCATATTTACTCTGGCTTTATTTTTTTGCATTAATGAAACTATGAATTACAGTACACAACAGCGATCCTAGACCGAGTTGTACATTACAGGATGAACACATGTGTAGACTTAACCTCTTCTGTCTACTCCATCACCTTCACCAGCGATCCCTTGGGACATGTCTTCTGGGCTCCCTGCTGCCTTCTGCCCTGTATTGCGAGTACCCCTAGGGCAGTTCTCTCACACCATTTCCATAGCGGATCATATGCGCAAGGAAGGCAGCCCTTGGGGTATTTCCGGTTGATGTTTAGTTAAAAATGCAGAGGGTGCCTGCAGAATTACCCCTGAGGTCCCTGATGATCTTTTTCCAGACTGCTGCTGCCCCAGCCTAAGTTGCTGCCTTCCTACCATGTCAGAATTTATGGGTCAGTTTTCGGCCATGTTATGCCCTGTACACACGATCGGACCTTTGTCTGACCAAATTCACATCGGAATTCCGACAGAATTCCATTGGAAGAAAAGAGAACATGTTCTCTATGTAATCTTCGATGGGGCATACATACGGTCGGAATTTCTGAAGGAAAAAGTCAGCTTGACTTTTTCCATCGGAAATTACGATCGTGTGTACGGAGCCTTAGAGTACTCAGGGGGCACATGCAGGCGCTCTCTAGCTATTAATGCTCCCCCGGCTTCTGTCTCTGATCTTTAGCAGCAGCTGCTGTTCCCCATTCAGATGTGAACAATGGGGATGGTTCTTTGCCAGGCTCTGAGGACCTAATAAAAATCACAATCCTGACAAAATTTAAGGATGCCATTTCAATACTTACTGATACAGTGCCTTAGCTTAGAGCTGCCTTAGTCAACCTTTGCCAAATGTTGGGAGCTTGGGCTCTCTAAAGCCTACTACACCCCCCCCCCCCCAATGTTGGGTGGCATTGTGTGTACTGAAGTCATTCCGACAGAAGCCGGCTGTTGAAAGGGCATGACTGAAAAAGGTCTGCTGATTGGCTGAGAGGGCTCTGGTGGGGGGACCCAGAACACAATAGCACAGCATCCTCTTGTGGGCACTGTGCTCACTTCCCAGCACCGTGAAGCTCGATTGCCATTTTCTCATTAAACACCAGAATTGGCAAATCTGCCACTGGCACCCTGTGCTTTTTACAGATGAGAGCAGGTTCCCCCTGAGCACATGTGCAATATGTGAAAGGGTCTGGAGGAGCCATGGAGAAAGTTATGCTGCCTGTAACATCGTTCAGCATGACCGGTTTGGTGGTGGGTCACTGATGGTCAGGGGAGGCATATCTATAGAGGGAAGCACAGACCTCTACAGGCTAGACATGCTGACTGCCGTTTGATATCAGGATGAAATGCTTGGACCCATTATCAGACCCTACGCTGGTGCAGTGGGTCCTAGGTTCATCCTGGTGCACGACAATGCCCAGGTTCATGTGGCGAGAGTATGCAGCCAGTTGAGGTTGCACCTCAGTCTATTCAGGAGCTCAGTGATGCCCTGGTCCAGATCTGGGACAAAATACCCCACAACACCATCCGTCGTCTCATTAGGAGCATGCCGTGACATTGTCAGGCATGCATACAAGCACATGGAGGCCATACAATCTACTGAGTACCTTTTTGAGTTGCTGCAATGAAATTTCAGCAAAATGGACTAGCCTGCTGCATATTTTTTTTACTTAGATTTTCGGAGTGTCTTTGAATTCAGCCCTCTGTAGGTTGATAATTTTAATTTCCATCATCCATTTGGCATCCTTTCGTTCCTAACACATTACCCAGTCAATATCAGCATGATATCCAGCATGATACTTTTCCCCATTGAGGTCTGATGTATTTTCAAAGTGTTCCTTAAATTTTTTTGAGCAGTGTGTGTATGTATATATATATATATATATATATATATATATCTATATATATTTAATGGAAGATCCCTCAAGGTTTTTTTTTAGCAGCGAGATAAGTATTTGAAAAGCAAAAGATGTTACATAAAAATTGGTATTTATTTATTAGTTAAAGCGGTAGTTCACCCTCACCCACATGATTTTACCATCGAGACAGGCATTGTAGCGCGAGCTACAGTATGCCTGTCCCGATTTTTTTAACCCCGGACTCACCTTGTAATCGTACATTGTAGATTTCGGCTCCCGCGGGGAATGGGCGTGCCTGTGGAGAGGGAGGATGATTGACGGCCGGCCCTGGCACGTCACTCTCCCCGAAGACAGCCGGAGTAGGTCTCGGCTCTTCACGGCGCCTGCGCACAGGCTATGCGCAGGCGCCGTGAAGAGCCAAGCCTATTTCGGCTATTTCCGGAGAAGCGTGACACGCCAGAGCCGGCCGTCAATCATCCTCCGTCTCCATAGGCACGCCCATTCCCCGGGATTTTCGATGTACGAGTACAAGGTGAGTACGGGGGTAAAAAAATCGGGACAGGCATACTGTAGCTCGCGCTACAATGCCTGATTTTATGGTAGTAGAAAAAAAAAAAAAATTTCCGTTCATAGGGTGAACCCCCGCTTTAAATTATATAAAAAATATTTTCCATAATTACATAGAAGTCGTAAAAAACTGTTCTGACCCTGATGCCGCGTACACACGATCATTTTTCGGCATTAAAAAAAAATTGTTTTTAAAAAACGTCATTTAAAATGATCATGTGTGGGCTTCACATCATTTTTCGGTTTCTGAAAAACGACACATTTTTTTTTCGAATGCTGCATTTTTTAATGACGTTTTAAACAATGTAGTTTTTTGGGTTGTAAAAAATTATCGTGTGTGGGCTAAAACGACGTTAAAAACCCGCGCAGGCTCAGAAGCAAGTTATGAGACGGGAGCGCTCGTTCTGGTAAAACTACCATTTGCACATTCATCACGCTGTGACAGAAAAGCGCGAATCGTCTTTAACTAACACGGAATCAGCTAAAGCAGCCCCAAGGGTGGCGTCATCCGCATGGAACTTCCCCTTTATAGTGCCATCGTACGTGTTGTACGTCACTGCGCTTTGCTAGAGCATTTTTTTAAAACGATGGTGTGTGGGCAAAGTCGTTTTAATGATGAAGTTGGAAAAACTGCCGAAAAATGATCGTGTGTACGCGACATGACATTGACAACATACTCATAAAAAAATGGAAAACTACACATAACTCATGTTATGTAAACTCTTTGTAATTTTGTAGAGCTTCACATAATCCCTACGCGTTTCCACCTTTATTGGTCTTCTTCAGGGGAATAATTACTATGTGAGAAAGAAAAGGTTTACAAATTATTATGTTAATAGATACATCATTTATATAATTTGGTATATTCTAATATAACAGAGTAGTATATATATCTACCACTTTTCAATGAGGAAGCCATGTCCTGTGGCCAGACGAATCGCTGTTTCTTTAAAAGCACACCAAGCCTCAATGGTCCTGGATTGTCCACATGCTGCTCACCTGCCCTCCATGGATGAGCCCCCACCTTCACATCACTTACAAGAAGTCATGTGAAGTGATATGATCTTGAAGCTGATACAGGGGTACATGCACATGGTCGAACGATTCATTTTTAATTATTTCCTCACACTATTTTATTCAATTGAATATAACATTCTTTGCACGTTCACTCACAGACATAATTTAATAATAACAAAAATAATAATTATAAAAATAAAACAAAATATAAAATGAATAAAATAATAAAAACACCACAAAAACAAGATAGGAACATTGGTGAAGTTGCTGGACCTGTGTACATGCACTGCTCCCAAGATAATGTGATTGATAATACTATTTTAGACATTGAATTGATACCCCCCATATTATTGGTTCTAGCGAATATCATTAAATTATTTACATATATTTACAACAAAATGTTGGTTCTAATAAATTCCATGAAATGAAGTATTATATACATACAACAAATCAATGTTGCATGTACCCCTGTATCAGCTACAAGATCATAAAATAAAATAATAACAACTATGTTAACCATAGATCGCACTGTCATTGACAGACAGATATTGCAAAGCCATTACTGATCTGTTTTCAGCATCCTCTGAGCTATAGTAGAATAACGGTAATTTTTTATTTTGTAATATAGAAAACTGTGGGTGCCCTTCCATCTCCCTTGGTTCATTACCAAGTCCAATTAAGGGGTGACTTCTTGTAAGTGATGTGATGGTGGGGGCTCGTCCATGGAGGGCAGGTGAGCAGCATGTGGACAATCCAGGACCATTGAGGCTTGGTGTGCTTTCAAAGAAACAGCGATTCGTCTGGCCACAGGACATGGCTTCCTCATTGAAAAGTGGTAGATATATATACTACTATGTTTTATTAGAATATAACAAATTATATAAATGATGTATCTATAAACATAATAATTTGTAAACCTTTTCTTTCTCATATAGTAATTAAACCCCTGAAGAAGACCAAGAAAGGTCGAAACACGTAGGGATTATGTTAAGCTCTACAAAATTACAAAGAGTTTTTTTTACGAACAACGTGGTGCTTTATTGAGAAGAGTAAAGGCAGTGTACACAGCATATGCAGTTGTATAATCGTAACATAACATACAAATGGACATGAATGGATAATACCTGAGACATAAAAGTATCGGTGTTCTATACATGTTGCTACCACTCAGAGGTTAAGCATGCGAGTACACGAAACATAACATTATGCAAGCCTAGTCTAACATCTGACGGGTTTGTAAGCCCAGCTTAATGTGAGGAAATTACAAAGAGTTTACATAACATGAGTTATGTGTAGTTTTTCAATTTTTTAATGAGTATGTTGTCAATGTTAGGGTCAGAATTGTTTTTTACGATTTCTATATAATTATGGAAAATATTTTTGATATCATTTAACTAATAAATAAATACCAATTTTTATGTAACATATTTTGCTTTTCAAATACTTATCTCACTGATAAAAAAAACCCTTGAGGGATCTTCCATTAAATACTACAAATTGGGGTGTGCAGTATCCACAACTCACATATATGTGTTATCTATTCTATATATACATATATATCTACAATATCCAGTCAACAATAACAGCAAAGTCTGTAAAAATACATCACAAAATAATATTGAAATTATAATTTGTAAAGACAATTTACAAGAGCAGTCAGCTTATCGGCCTGTTTTTCTTCTTTTTTTTTTTTCGTTGTGCGTGTGCTAGCTTTGAAATCAAAAAAAGTGAACATGCAGGAAAGCTTTCTCCTCTGATAGGGCAAGGAGAGTTAGGAAAGTGTAGATGCCAGAAATATGAGGAAGGTGAGAGAAGTGGGGTGAAGGAGATGACAGAGAGAGGAAGAGGGAAGGAAAAATATAAAGGGGGGGTAAGTAAGTTAGGGCCTGATTCTCAAAAGAGATACGCAGACTTAACTGCTGTTCAGTCTGTGCCTAACTTTGGAAACGATTCTCAAAAGGCTTTTTCCAAAGTTAGGCAGAAAATCTGACATGTGTAAGACACTTACACGGTCAGATCTTAGGATGCAGTACCGCATCTGCCACTGGGGGCATTTCTCATTGAAATGCAGCTTTGAGTATGCAAATGAGGACTTAAGCAGATTCTCAAAGCATTTCATCATTGTGATTTCTGCGTAAGTTCCGAATTTGCTTGCGCAAAACTAGGGCTGGTTTTATAATGTGTAAAGTTAGTCACACCTTGTAAAAGCCCATTCAAGCGACAGCATTTGGCATGCATTCCTGAGGGAGAACTCCACGGCAATTTTTAAATTCAAAACCGGCATGGGTTCCCCCCCCAGGAGCATACCAGGCCCTTAGGTCTGGTATGGGTTGTAAGGAGACCCCCCTACGCCGAAAAATCGACGTAGGGGGTCCCCCTACAATCCATACCAGACCCGTATCCAAAGCACGCTACCCGGCCGGTCAGGAAGGGAGTGGGGACGAGCGAGCGCCCCCCCCCTTCCTGAGCCGTGCCAGGCCGCATGCCCTCAACATGGGGGGGTTGGATGCTCTGGGGCAGGGGGGCGCACTGCGGGCCCCCCCCCACCCCAGAGCACCCTGTCCCCATGTTGATGAGGACAGGACCTCTTCCCGACAACCCTTACCGTTGGTTGTCGGGGTCTGCGGGCGGGGGCTTATCGGAATCTGGGAGTCCCCTCAAATAAGGGGGCCCCCAGATACCGGCCCCCCACCCTAAGTGAATGGATATGGGGTACATCGTACCCCTATCCATTCACCTGGAGGCAAAAAGTAAAAGTTAGTAAACACACAACACAAGGGTTTTTAAAATAATTTATTATTCTGCTCCGGATGCCCCCCCTGTCTTCTTTATTAGCTCTATTACCAGGGGGGGCTTCTTCTTCCACTCTCCGGGGGTCTTCCACTCTCCGGGGGTCTTCTTCCACTCTCCGGGGGGTTTCTTCCTCCGCTCTCCGGGGGGGGGGCTTCTCCGCTCTCCGGGGGTCTTCTTCTCTCTTCGCCGCTCTCCGCTGTTGACTCGGCGAACCCTGGTTCTTCTGCAGATGTCCGGTGCCTTCTTCTTCAGCGCTGGCTGCCTGCTATCTTTGTGTGTTAGCTCAATTTCTAACAGGCAGCCGGCGCGGTCTTCTGTGACGTCAGGTTCTTCTTCTCCCCTCTTCCGATGTTGACTCGTCGCCTCTTGTCACTGTAATGATGGAAGCGCGCCTTGCATCCCATTTATATAGGCATCACCGTCCCATCATGCTCCGGCAGGTACCCACTTGGTGGGTGCCCACCCACGTGCACCCACCACGTGGGTACCTACCGGAGCATGATGGGACGGTGATGCCTATATAAATGGGATGCAAGGCGCACTTCCATCATTACAGTGACAAGAGGCGATGAGGCAACATCGGAAGAGGGGAGAAGAACAGAAGAGAAGAAGGTGACGTCACAGAAGACCGCGCCGGCTGCCTGTTACTAATTGAGCTAACACACAAAGATAGCAGGCAGCCAGCGCTGAAGAAGAAGGCACCGGACATCTGCAGAAGAACCGGGGTTCGCCGAGTCAACAGCGGAGAGCGGCGAAGAGACAAGAAGACCCCCGGAGAGCGGAGAAGCCCCCCCCCCCCGGAGAGCGGAAGAAGAAACCCCCCCCGGAGAGTGGAAGAAGACCCCCGTAGAGTGGAAGACCCCCGGAGAGTGGAAGAAGAAGCCCCCCCTGGTAATAGAGCTAATAAAGAAGACAGGGGGGGCATCCGGAGCAGAATAATAAATTGTTTTAAAAACCCTTGTGTTGTGTGTTTACTAACTTTTACTTTTTGCCTCCAGGTGAATGGATAGGGGTACGATGTACCCCATATCCATTCACTTAGGGTGGGGGCCGGTATCTGGGGGCCCCCTTATTTGAGGGGACTCCCAGATTCCGATAAGCCCCCGCCCGCAGACCCCGACAACCAATGGCAAGGGTTGTCGGGAAGAGGTCCTGTCCTCATCAACATGGGGACAGGGTGCTCTGGGGTGGGGGGGCCCGCAGTGCGCCCCCCTGCCCCAGAGCACCCAACCCCCCCATGTTGAGGGCATGCGGCCTGGCACGGCTCAGGAGGGGGGGCGCTCGCTCGTCCCCACTCCCTTCCTGACCGGCCGGGTAGCGTGCTTTGGATACGGGTATGGTATGGATTGTAGGGGGACCCCCTACGTCGATTTTTCGGCGTGGGGGGGTCTCCTTACAACCCATACCAGACCTAAGGGCCTGGTATGCTCCTGGGGGGAGGGGACCCATGCCGGTTTTTTCTTTGAAAATTGGCATGGAGTTCTCCCTCTCAGGAATGCATGCTGAGCGACGCTGTCATTTTTTTATATAATTATTTGTTTTCCCGGCGCGTATATTTTTTTTCACCCGTCGCAACTTTAGTGTCCCGTCGCAATTCTCAAAGCCGCCCGGCGTTAATTACGTTCGCGCGCTGCACGTCGGGAAAATGACGTCACACGCATGCGCAGTACGGCCGGCGCGGGAGCGCGCCTCATTTAAATTTTAAACGCCCCCCGGAGAGGAGGACCGCCTTGCGGCGGCGGCACTTAAGTTACACGGCCTGAAATTTCTAGGTAAGTGCTTTGAAGATCAGGCACTTAGGTAGAGATTTTAAGTCAGTGTAACTTAACTGCTGAAAGTTAAGTTACGCAGCTTTTTTGAGAATTTGGCCCATTGTGTACAAGGTAAGGTTCAAACAGACAAAAAATAAACTCAGCACTTATTTAAGGAGAGACCCTGAAGGTGTACACAGATCAAATAAATGTGATTAAAAAAGTCTCTCAATAAGAAGGACAAAGTCCATAGCAACTTTGGCCATCCATTGGCCTGAGGAAGGAGCAAGCATGCTCTAAATACGAAGCCGCCTCTTCTCACCCTGCACCCGGAAGTGACGTTGTTTCCGATCTCCCCTGTGTTCCATACTATTCCCATAGGCTGCGAATGCTGGAATTCACCCTCATGAGCTGTCAGCTGCACTTCAGAGACAGGGTTGTTTAGGAGAAAACCCCCGTATTTTGCTGCAGGATTACCATAATGCTTGTGTTTATGCTCCCTTTGTCAGTAGTAATTTAACTTTTGATTTATCATTAATTGGTTTACCAATACTGCACTTAGAAGCGCTGTGTTTCTTTGCTTTGGTATAAAGTGAGGTGAATGAGGAGCTTTTCGTATAAAGATCTATCTGTATTCTGTTAGTTACTGTGTTGAGGAGCGAACTATGATGAGTGCATAGTCTGTTGACAAAGTGTCTGATAAAACTAGGTTGTTGTGATCTTCTGTAAGGGCAGCTGTGAAGTTTTCATCAACATTTCATAATTCATCCTCATAAACCATTGCACCACAGTTTGGGCTTTAGCAGTATCTAGTTACATGGGATACATGATTTAGCTGCCAAAAACTATAAAAAAAAAACTAAGCACCACAGTAAAATATTAAAGTCCAAAGTAAGGTTTTAATCCAAAATATATTTTAAATGGAAAAATGCATTTCAGGGGCCCCCTTCATTAGGGCTTAAGAAACTATGACATCTACTTCTATGGACTCAGACTATGGTTTATACATTTTGGATATGATATGATGTTAAAAATATACTCAGAAATAATGGCTGAAACAAAATAATAATAAAAAAAATATGAATAAAGCATCACTTATGCAAGGTTCTGGAACCTTCAATTTAATATTTTAAAGAATGTATCAACAGAGATGTTTTGTATTTTTTCTTGGACAGAGGGGTAAGGTGCAGTAAGTTTGCTTTGGATTTTTGGTACCTGCTAGTAGATGTAGATGTATAATATTGGTAAAATCAAAAAGAAGAAAACGCCTAGGGCCTTATACATGCGATCAGTCCAAATCGATGAAAACGGACTTTTGTCCTTCAGTCCAAAGTTTTAGAACTTGCTTTAAAATCGGACTGATGGATGTCTGACCAATCGGTCGAAACCGATGGTTAGTACTCAAAAGCATCGGTTCAAAACCCGCGCATGGTCAGAATCAAGGCGACGCATGCTTGGAAGCATTGAACTTTGTTTTTTTCAGCACGTCGTTGTGTTTTACGTCACCGCGTTGGACTGATGGTGTATAGGCACATCAGACCATCAGACTTCAGCCTTCAGTCCGTTTTCATCGCATGGACTGATCTTGTGTACAGGGCCTAGGAGTGGGACTTTTAGGGCACTACAAAAAGAAATCAATAATGTATAAAAAAATATATATAATTTATTGATAAATACATCAAAGACAAAAATACTGAACATGGTCATGAGGACTAGAAAACAACAATATATACGTTAGGAGTGGGACTTTTAGGGCACTACAAAAATAAATCAATAATGTATAAAAAAACATATAATTTATTGAAAAGTATGTCAAAGACAAAAATACTGAACATGGTCATGAGGACCATGATATATGAAGATACATATATGTCTCTCTCATATTTGTCTAGAGAAATTTTTAAACTTATTGTTGACTGTTCGTATTTGAACTTTGTAGATTATATACATCCTATTAACCCCTGATGAAAGAACAGAAATTCAGCTCTGAAACGTGTTTGGTACAGGACACGATATCTACAGTTGTCGTATATATCCTTTTCCTCATGTATATATGATTTTCCTCATATATCATGACCATGTTAAGTATTTTTGTCTTTGACATACTTTTCAATAAATTATATATTTTTTTAATACATCATTGATTTCTTTTTGTAGTGCCCTAAAAGTCCCACTCCTAGGGGTTTTCTTTTTTTTGATGTTACCAACATTATACATCTACATCTACTAGCAGGTACCATCAGAACTCCTTTCAGTGCTAGTTCACACCAGATGCAGTTCTGTGCGCTTTTTTTCTTCACAAAATGCATGCACAGTGTTTTCCATGTATTCCAATGGCTCTAGTTCACACCATGCAATCAGTTTCCAGTCAGTTTATGCACCGGAAACTGACTGGAAACTGACTACATGGTGTGAACTAGAACCATTGGAATACATGGAAAACACTGTGCATGCATTTTTAGTGCAGAAAAAAAGCGCATGGAACTGAACGGAACTGCGGAACTGCGTTCACTGGTGTAAAGTAGCACTCAATGTTGGTAACATCTTGCAACAATGGGGTCAGAATTGGGCATTCCCAGAAAATCTGTAGCAGAGTGCCTTTTTTTGTACGACATCAGCATTTGTATTCATATGGAGATACATTTTGGCGATCCTAGTCACAACTTTATCCAGAAATGTATTGATAGTTAAGACCATATGGACATGGAGGAGTATTCTGTTTTGTTGCTCGTCAGAGAAAGTAAGCTGTCCCATTTTTGTAAGAAAGAAGGATTTTGGTATGGATCTGTTTTCTCTAAAAGGGGCAAATGAGAAGTAGATACGATATTCCTTAAGGCTTAAATTCTGTAGCAAAGCCTAATGTCTAAACCAGGGGTCTCCAAACATTCTAAACAAAGAGCCGGTTTATTGTCCCTCAGACTCTTGGAGGGCTGGACTTTGGCCAGCGGGGTTGGAAATTTGCCTGGCATCAGTGGGACTAAACATCTGGTATTAGGGGGAGAAACAGTGCCCCATCTTTGGTATCATAGGGAGGAATAGTGCCCCATTAATGGTGTTAGTGGGAGAAATGGTGCTCCACTGTCTGTGTCAGATGGCAGAATAGTGTCTTGTATCAGTGGGAGGGATAGTGCTCCAAGGGCCGGATCCGGCCCTCGGGCCACAGTTTGGAGACCACTGGTCTAAACGGTCAGCTTTTAGTGCTCACAAGTGAACCCTACTCCTGAAACGTCCTGTGAGTGGCTAATTTCTGCATTGATATATACTGTATAAGTATATGTATATACTGTATTTACAAGAAAAACTATTTCATGCAAGGTGTATCCATAGCACAGCAAAGGATAGCACAGCACAATTTGTCTCCTTTCAGACATTTTGGGGCAGATCCACATACATCTGCATGGGCGCAGCGTATGTGAGATACGTTACGCCGCTGTAACTTACTTTGCTATTCCTTGAATCCTGAAAGAATTTGCGCCGTAAGTTACGGCTGCGTAGGGTATCTCTCGCGGGGTAAGGGCGCGTAATTCAAATGCTGCGAGTAGGGGGCGTGTTTCATTTAAATGAAGCGCGTCCCCGTGCCGAACGAATTGCGCATGCCCCGTCCGTCAAAACTCCCAGGGTGCATTGCTCCAAATGACGTCACAAGGATGTCATTGTTTTCGCTTTTCGGATTACGACGGGAACGCCACCTAGCGAACGTCGAAAAATTTCATCTAACCCAGATGCCATTGTATCTTGTTTTGAGGATTCAAAACAAAGATACGACGCGGGAATTTTGAAATTACGCCGGCGTATCAATAGATACGCCGGCGTACTTTCTTTGTGGATATACCCCTTTATCTCTCAAAAAATTCTGAAGGAGCACACTGAATAAGATGATGAGATCTTCGAAATTAAATTCAGGGATACCCTACTGACTACATCGACTTTTAATAGGTCTGGAGAGGGACAGGGCTAATAGCAGCAAGGGCTATTAGCAGCATGTAAATTGTGCATGCACTCAACAGTGGAATGAGACTAAAGAGTATATATGAAAAAAAAGTGGTCGAGTGTGTAAAGCACAGAGTGGAGAGGTCAGTAGTGCCAGTTCATAGGCTGTATAAGTCAGGAATGCATAGAACAGAGTGCAGGAGTCAGGAGTGCGTAATGTACAGAGTGAACCACCAGACCCTGGCATTGCATCTGCACAATGCCAGAAGCACCCACAGTTTTTTCCTTCTATTTGTCACTTATTTAGCAATACAGCAATTGTTATATACTGTATGTGGGCAACATACAGGTAACCATGACAATACAAGAGCAACAAACAGGCAATCATAAGAATAGTCAGAGGGAAAACTGGGGGTGTTATGACCCACTGTGGCTCCCTTGAGGCTCACCTTGGACTGGTCAATTATGAGAACAGGATTTGAGAGCAGGGGTCTGTAGTAAGTAGCGCTGAGTTTAAAGGTCAGTAACATGTAATGCAAAGTGCAAAGGCATTAATAAGAAATGTAAAGTGCAGAGGTCAGTAGTAACAAAGAGCACAGAGGTAAGTAGCACAGAGTTTGGAGGTCAGTAGTAATGCAGAGGTCAGTATTAGGTAATGAAAAGTGCAAGGATTAGCAGTAAGTAATGCAAAGTGAATGGGTCAGTGGTAACTCAGACTGCAGGGGGCAGCAGTAAGTAATGCAGAGGTCAGAAGTATGTAACTTACAGTGCAGAGAGCAGTAATCATGCAGAGGTCAGCTGTTTGTAACACATAGTGCAGGGGTAAGTAGAAATACAGAGGGGTAGATTTACCGAAGGCAAATCCACTTTGCACTACAAGTGCACTTGGAAATGCAGTGGCTGTAGATCTGAGGCAAAGATCTGAAATGAGGGGAAGCCCTGCTGATTTTGTCAACCAAAAAATTTTTTTTTTTTTTATTTTCCTTGCATGTCCCCCTCAGATGTACAGCAAATGCACTTCCAAGTGCACTTGTAGTGCAAAGAGGATTTGCCTTTGTGTAAATAAACCCCAAAGTGCAGAGGTCAGTAGTGAGTAACAGAAAGTACAAGGATCGTAGTAAGTAATGCAAAGTGAAGAGGTTCATAGTAAGTAATAAAGTGTAGGGGTCGGTAGTAATGCAGAGTGCAGGGGTCAGTAGTAGGTAATGCAGAGAGCAGAGGTTAGTATTGAGCAACCGAAATTGCAGGGAACATCTGGTCACCCTACCACTGAAGGAATGGGTCGAGGAGGTCATTGCTCTGACTCATTCACTTGTGTAACAAAAATAACGTTGTAGTCAATATATAAATGCAAAATACGAAAAGAAAACACTGTCTCCAATAGTTTGTCTTAAACAACTGCTAAGCTATACTATACACAATAAAGACACAAACATAGCAGTCCCAACAGAGTGAATACCGTATTTATCTTCATATAACGCGCCCCGGCGTATAGCGCGCACCCCCAACCTGGAAGGGAAATTTCAGGAAAAAAAGAAAAAACTCACAGTTTGAATGCCCCTCGTCGGTGTCTTGCCCGGCGTCCATCGGCGGCCTTGTCCGGTCCGGTCCGTCATCCGTCTGCGGCCCTGGTGGTATTCTCCTGTGCTGTTTCTGAGTCGATCCCTACTTCCCGCACTGTGTTTGAACGCCGCCGCCGACATATACCGAGCGCAGTACACTCGGCCAGGCTCGGCTCCCCTCGCGGTCAGGCCCTGAGCCGCACAGGGCGTGACCGCGAGGGGAGCCGAGCCTGGCCGAGTGTACCCGAGTGTACTGCGCTCGGTATATGTCGGCGGCGGCGTTCAAACACAGCGCGGGAAGCGGGGATCGGCGTATATCGCGCACCCACGATTTTGCCCTTATTTTAAGGGGAAAAAAGTGCGCGGTATACGCCGATAAATATGGTACATTCCACAAGAGCTATATATGAAAAACACTAGTCTTTTAGATTGCATGCTTGGAAGATGCAATTGAGTTGTATGTTATGTTAAAATGTTCAAAGATAGGGTCAGTGACATTATAATCTGGCATCACATATTTTGAATGTGTCCTTCAATTTATTTATTTTTTACTTTTACATATAGCTTGACTTAAATACAGCATCAGATCCCCAACATGATTAATTTCAACTTGGAAAAAAAGCTTTCCATGAGCTCCTGAACCACTCCTTTTGTACACCTCACTTACGTTTGTTTGTAGCAAACACATTAGTTGTGGTCATGTGCATTACTTAATTCACACTACACATCTCATAGTCCCCAGTTCCTAAACTATCTTGGAAGCAAGCAAGAGAGAGTGGCTACATTCCTACATACAGTGGGATCAGAGCCAAAGCCACCATTAGGCAGCATAGGCAGCCACCTTAGGGCATCAGCCTGGGGGGGGGGGGGGGACGGTAAAATGCTTTTGTGTAGACAGACTCTGGCGCCCCATGTTCCCTTCTTTCCTTCATTTCTATGCCGTTCATCTGCAGTGTTTTGCCCACTTTCCTCCACCACAATCTCCTCCCTTAGCCTGTATTTTCGAAATGACTTTGACACATGCGCAGTAGCTTCCAAGACATAGGTAGGGTGAAGCAAGATGGCGGCGACGGCATCAATTGTGACGAGCGCATGCTCGTCATAGTCGATGATGTCACCGTGTTCGTGCCATTCAAAAGAATGGCGGTTCTTTTGAATGGTGTGTCTGTACACTCGGCCGGCAAGAGAATCTTACCAGGAATCTCGTCGGGGAAAAACAACGAGGGCTTTACTTTTAGACTACCATTGCTTAAAGTACTGGCTGCCTGGCTGGCCCTTTTGTTTAGTGCTTTGTGTCAATGAACTGGACCAGCTTCTAGCTTTCCTGATTTGCATGGGATTGTAGGTCGCACACATATATTTTATAAACATCTTATTAGTAAAAACACTGTACAACAGATTTGGTATTAAAATGGCTGAGGCACCTTTATTGGTATTCAAATTTAAATCTAATAACTTTATTCAAATAACAATCAATAAATAAAATTACTGGTATATTAAAATGTTTAACCACTTAAGACCCGGACCATTATGCAGGTTAAGGACCTTGCCCCTTTTTGCGATTCGGCACGGCGTCGCTTTAACTGTCAATTGCGCGGTCGTGAGACATGGCTCCCAAACAAAATTTATTTCTTCATTTTTCCCACAAATAGAGCTTTCTTTTGGTGGTATGTGATCACCTCTGCTATTTTTATTTTTTGCGCTATAAACAAAAATAGAGCGACAATTTTGAAAAAAATGCAATATTTTTTATATTTTGCTATATTAAATATCCCCAAAAAATATATAAAAAAAATAAGTTTTTTTCCCTCAGTTTAGGCTAAAACGTATTCTTCTACTTTTTTTTGGTAAAAAAAATCTCAATAAGCGTTTATTGATTGGTTTGCGCAAAAGTTATAGCGTTTACAAAAAAGGGGATAACTTATGGCATTTTTATTAATATTTTTTTTACTAGTAATGGCGGCGGTCAGCGATTTTTTCATGACTGCGACATTATGGCGGACACATCGGACACTTTTGACACATTTTTGAGACCATTGTCATTTTCACAGTGAAAAGTTTTATAAAAATGCACTGATAACTGTGGGGCGCTAAGGGGTTAAGTGTTCCCTAAGGGAGTGATTCTTACTGTAGGGGGTGTGGCTGTAGGTGTGACGTCACTGATCGTCGTTCCCTATAACAGGGAACAAACGATCAGTGACACTGTCACACAGAAGAACGGGCAAGATGTGTTTACACACACCTCTCCCCGTTCTTCAGCTCCTGTGACCCGATCGCGGGACACCGGCGGCGATCGGGTCCCGCGGGCGCGGTCACGGAGCTTCGGGCCGGGTCGCAAGTGTGCTGTCGGCAGCACGCGCGACCCACGGCTGGGCTCTTAAAGGCAACGTACAGGTACATGCCTGTGCCCAGCCATGCCATTCTGCTGACGTATATCGGCGTTAGGCATTCCCAAACTCTAAACTCGCTCACTCATAGAACTCGAGCTATAAATGAATCAATTCATTAAAAACAAAGTCCCCACCAGCCGGGCTTGTTGTAAACAACCCGGCTACCCCAGCACGATGGCCCTTTCAATGTTATTCTGAAGGCCTACATAAAAGTTGTCTAAACAAACATCAGAGAGATGTACACCATCCTGTTTATATAAATTAGGGAAGCCACCCCCCAGAGAATGAATTTTTCAACAGTGATTGACTCTTCTTTTTTTCAAGCGTTTTGCTTCCCGGAGAAAATAACCAAGTTAAACGGAAACCATTTCAGAGAAAATAATACAGGTGTCTGGAAAGGAAAGTTTCAAACTATGTAAATCCTGTTTTATTAAAAACATTACATTACCTCCAAGGTGCAGTATTATAATAGATGGGGAAGGCCAGGAATTAAACAAAGTAGACAGCTGAAAGAAAAGATCAGTCCATTGTAGACCTCAAATGCCTTTGCAAAGAATTTGAAGCTTTTCTGAAGGTAAGGATAGGTTGGAACTGTAGCAACGCTGAGAAGCTCTTTTGTGAGCCCAATGTATATATGAATGTCCAACTATCCAAATATAAGACTTGGAACCTATAAATCAAAAAGATAAATTAGGACGAATGTAAATCTTAAACCTTCTAGACTCCCATCTACCTAATCTCATAATAACCGCATCACTTAAACCCAATCTAGAAACTTCTGTAGCGGCTCTGATGTGAAAAGAATGAGAGGAAAATTTCAAATAATTTAAACCTAATAGAACAAGGCAACATTTGAAAACTGCTGAAAATTTAAATGTTGTCATAGGAGAAGAGTCCAAGTGAACTAAAAATTTACCTCCAGAAATTGGTCTAAAAGAAAGGTATCTACTAAGAATTAAACAGGGGCAAACTATGGATTTGCCACAAGCAGATAGACTGAGCCAGTGGCCTTTACCTGCTTGATCTGTCTTAGATCTCCTAATAAAAATAAGAACTTTGTCATTCAAAATAGAAACTTCAGATAATTGTAAACCGGCTAAACTTTGTTATGTGGTAACATTTCAGAGATATGAAGAGCAGCAAAGAAAATTAAAACAAAAGCTGCATGAAATAACAAAGCCTCGTATTCTGAAACGCAAACACTAGATGTAACCAAGCACTGCTTGGACAATATGTCTAATGTAATTGGTCTACGCAAATTGAGGACCAACCTTTCTTTTTCAATCCTTTTAGAGCCTGCCTAACCGAAAATAAACTATTAGAAAAACAAAAGAGAGAAGCGCCTCTGAGTATACTGCTTTTAATTTAAAACATAAAAATATATCCAGCACTTACATCAAAGTAATATGGTGCAGTCGTGGAAGCTGGCGTGCATCTATGGAAGACAGTCCGCAAAGCGTGAGAGATGGGCAGCCGGAGAGAGCCGGGGAGAGAGACGGCTAAGTCCTAGTTGTTATGCCGCTGCTGGGCAATGGAATCATCAGCTGTTGCGTGACGTCAGGTCGGACGGAGGCTGAGGGGGACCACAACGCGTTTCAGAGCCTGCGCACGGAAAAGACCAGCGCGCTCCTTTTTCAAGTGTAATGAATGGAAGACAGAGCTCATATTTTAAACAGTCATGTGATTGGTGCCAACCAATGGGCGTACAAGGATAACGAACAAAATAGAAATAAATGGAATTGCTTGGTTGAAACTGACAGCGGGACGAAAATTATATATATATATACTTAAAATGGAAAGGTATAATCTAAATAGGGTGAATATTAAGTGATTATCTATATATGTATAGTGAAAGTAACTATATATACACATATAGTGGGGGAAGCATGATTAAAAAGATTAAAAGATAAAAGCTACGTATTAAAAGCATTGGACACTAGAGGGCCGCCAAAGTAAAAATATATATAGAGCCGGTGCCTCAGTTTAAAGTTATATTATAATAGGAATGCTTATAGGGGGCATTGCTTAGGGTGGTGGCAATAAGACCCGCAAATCTGTGATGAGAAAATATGAATATAAACATGACATGAAATTAAATGTAAATATAAATATAAATAAGAATTAATCATATCAAGAAATAAAATGAAATAAATAATAAAATACAATACAAAGACAAGTAGGAACAATCATTGAATATATCAGGCCTAAATGTAAATGGAAAATGATACGTAATAGAGTATAGGGGGGTATGGTGGGTGGGTAGGACTGCATACATAAACACACATATGCATGCATCCACATATACATGTTGAGATGTAATAACACAGTGAAGTTAAAATGTAAAGAATATGTATATTTGGGTATTTAAAGAATGGCATTAACATCTAATTCTTCGTTGAGGCCGAGAGGAGAGAGACAATCAAGAGTGAATATCCAGAAAGTCTCGCGTTCGCACAGTCTGGAAAAACGCTCAGCCTCAGAGAGGCCCCTAGGTATGGATTCAATGACCCATACCCGTAGGCCCTCCGTAGACTGGTCGTGATGCTCCAGAAAATGGCGAGGCACACTATGTTCATCACATCCAGCCTCAACGAAGCGTCGGTGTGCACCAAACCGCTGTCTCAAAGGATTGATGGTGCGACCAACATAAAGTAGTTTACAGGGGCATGTAACGCTTCGTTGAGGCTGGATGTGATGAACATAGTGTGCCTCGCCATTTTCTGGAGCATCACGACCAGTCTACGGAGGGCCTACGGGTATGGGTCATTGAATCCATACCTAGGGGCCTCTCTGAGGCTGAGCGTTTTTCCAGACTGTGCGAACGCGAGACTTTCTGGATATTCACTCTTGATTGTCTCTCTCCTCTCGGCCTCAACGAAGAATTAGATGTTAATGCCATTCTTTAAATACCCAAATATACATATTCTTTACATTTTAACTTCACTGTGTTATTACATCTCAACATGTATATGTGGATGCATGCATATGTGTGTTTATGTATGCAGTCCTACCCACCCACCATACCCCCCTATACTCTATTACGTATCATTTTCCATTTACATTTAGGCCTGATATATTCAATGATTGTTCCTACTTGTCTTTGTATTGTATTTTATTATTTATTTCATTTTATTTCTTGATATGATTAATTCTTATTTATATTTATATTTACATTTAATTTCATGTCATGTTTATATTCATATTTTCTCATCACAGATTTGCGGGTCTTATTGCCACCACCCTAAGCAATGCCCCCTATAAGCATTCCTATTATAATATAACTTTAAACTGAGGCACCGGCTCTATATATATTTTTACTTTGGCGGCCCTCTAGTGTCCAATGCTTTTAATACGTAGCTTTTATCTTTTAATCTTTTTAATCATGCTTCCCCCACTATATGTGTATATATAGTTACTTTCACTATACATATATAGATAATCACTTAATATTCACCCTATTTAGATTATACCTTTCCATTTTAAGTATATATATATATAATTTTCGTCCCGCTGTCAGTTTCAACCAAGCAATTCCATTTATTTCTATTTTGTTCGTTATCCTTGTACGCCCATTGGTTGGCACCAATCACATGACTGTTTAAAATATGAGCTCTGTCTTCCATTCATTACACTTGAAAAAGGAGCGCGCTGGTCTTTTCCGTGCGCAGGCTCTGAAACGCGTTGTGGTCCCCCTCAGCCTCCGTCCGACCTGACGTCACGCAACAGCTGATGATTCCATTGCCCAGCAGCGGCATAACAACTAGGACTTAGCCGTCTCTCTCCCCGGCTCTCTCCGGCTGCCCATCTCTCACGCTTTGCGGACTGTCTTCCATAGATGCACGCCAGCTTCCACGACTGCACCATATTACTTTGATGTAAGTGCT
Source organism: Rana temporaria (assembly GCF_905171775.1). Taxonomy (NCBI): domain Eukaryota; kingdom Metazoa; phylum Chordata; class Amphibia; order Anura; family Ranidae; genus Rana; species Rana temporaria. The sequence goes on along the minus strand of NC_053492.1, from coordinate 340,296,584 downwards.
GGATATATTTTTATGTTTTAAATTAAAAGCAGTATACTCAGAGGCGCTTCTCTCTTTTGTTTTTCTCTTGTATACACCGAGCTGGCTTCGCTCCCGGATAGCAGCCCTGAACTACTGCCTTCAACCACATCAGTTCCTCATTTTCATTTTCATCCTCCACAGCCTTTTTAGGCAGTTTTGCTGGGACTGAACCTATCATGGATTTTTGAATAAGAACTATCATACTGCATATCCCCAATGTGTTTTTGTGATTTTTATCTTAAACCAATCGATTCTTTCAATCAATTTTATTTTTATTATTTTTATTAATTTTTAACCCTTTAGTTGATTGTTGTGTGCAAACACCCTGAGCGCTGTACTCCATCCATTTGAAAATAAACTATTACAGGCTGGTAAATAGTGAAGTTTAAGGAAAAAAATAACTCCAACTAATGTCTTATTAATATGATTGAAAGAAAAATGTAGCTGTATAAGTGAACAAATAAAGACTAAAATGGAATGTTTAGTGGGAGAAAGCCTTGAAAAAACTAACTATATTGAAAGACAGCCATTTTTCCCATGCAACTGAGTAGTCAATCCATGTTTTTGGGGCAATTGATTTTTAATAGCTGACAGGACTAGAGTTAGATCAGATTCCAAAGATGACTTGGAAAAAGGTGCCCAACCATGTCTGCATTTTGCAAAAGCTGTCTGAAACGAGCCATCTGGAGGCGAGATAAGGCATCAGCAATGACATTTTGCTTACCTGGCACTTATTTCGCTTTAGTCCAAATATTTAATTTCAAACATAAAAGAACTAAATAATGTAAAAGTTTAATGACCAATAGATATTTGAAAGAAAGACAATTTAAAGCAAAAAGCACATGTTTGTTATCTGTATTAATAATAATTTGTTTATTAGCAAATAGATTTCCCCAAATCTCCAATGCCACGACGACTGAAAAGAGTTCCATAGTTAGTCAGGTTGAAAAAAGACATCAAGTTCAACCATAAGAAATAAAATAATAATTATATCGTACAATCACATATACCCAATTCTATACCCACAGTTGATCCAGAGGAAGGCAAAAACAAAAACAGCAAAGCATGATCCAATTTGCTACAGCAGGGGAAATATTTTTTTCCTGATCCCCCATGAGGCAATCGGATATTCCCCGGATCAACTTTACCTATAAATGTCAGTACCCAGTTATATTATGTACATTTAGGAAAGTATCCAGGCCTTTCTTAAAGCACTTTACTGAGCTGGCCAGAACCACCTCTGCAGGGAGTCTATTCCACATTTTCACAGCTCTTACTGTGAAGAAACTTTCCGTATTTGGTGGTGAAATCCAAAAGTTCACTATATGGACCGCTTATATTTTTGTTCGTGTTGATCATATCTCCCCCCTTAATCTCCTCTTCTCAAGAGTGAATAAATTCAGTTCCTCTAAAACTTTTCTCATAGCTGAGCTCCTCCATGCCTCTTATCAGTTTGGTTGCCCTTCTCTGCACTTTCTCCAGTTCCCCAATATCCTTCTTGAGAACTGGAGCCCAAAACTGAACTGCATATTCCAGATGAGGTCTTACTAATGATTTGTACAGGGGCAAAATTATATCTCTCTCTCTGGAGTCCATACCTCTCTTAATACAAGAAATAACTTTGCTCGCTTTGGAAACCGCAGCTTGGCATTGCATGCCATTATTGAGCTTATGATCTACCAAAACCCCCAGATCCTTCTCCACTACAGATCCCTCCAGTTGTACTCCCCCTAGTATGTATGATGCATGCATATTCTTAGCCCCCAAGTGCATAACTTTACATTTATCAACATTAAACCTCATCTGCCACTTAGTCGCCCAATTAGACAGAGCATTGAGGTCGGCTTGTAAATTGGTGACATCCTGTAAAGACGTTATTCCACTGCATAGCTTGGTGTCATCTGCAAAGACAGAAATGTTACTTTTGATCTCAGACCCAATATCATTTATAAAGATATTAAAAAGTAAGGGTCCCAACACTGAACCTTGGGGTACATCACTGATAACCTTAGACCATTCAGAGTAAGAATCCTTAACCACTACTCTGAATTCTGTCTTTCAGACAGTTTTCTATCCATTTACAAACTGATATTTCCAATCCTATAGACTTTACCTTACACATGAGCCGTGTGTGCGGAACTGTATCGAACGCTTTTGCAAAATCCAGGTATACTATGTCCACTGCCACACCTCTGTCTGTCTGTCTGTTCCAACAAAACTATATTCTCAGTAGCTTTGTTAAAAACCCAAAAAGGAGGACATTTGCCCGAACACCAGTGAGTGCGAAAAATAGCAGCAAATCCACAAGAACCAGCTGCATCTGTGAAAAAATAATCTCGGCAGAAAAAACAAACTCTTCCTGAAAAAATGACCTTCCGTTATAGTCCATAAAAAATTGTGACCATACCAACAAATCATCCTTTAAATCTGAAGTGATACGAATGTGAGAAAAAGGGGATTTATAACCGGACATGTTCAAAGATAATCTTCTTGAAAATATTCTGCCCATAGACATAATACGGTTCGCAAAAGCAAGAAGACCGTAAAAAGGATTGAAACTCCTTCAAAAAAATCTTCTTTCGATGCAGAAAAAAACTAAATAAATGATTGAAGCCTATCAATTTTAAACGAAGGAAGCTCAAATTGAAATAAAAATTTGTTAGTTCTGATACCTAAAAATTCAATAATTGGGGATGAAAAACATTTTTTTCAATTGCAAGAGGGATACCGTAAAATTTTAATATGAGAAAAAATAACCTTAATATTAAAGAGCAAACCAAAGAATTTGAGGGACTAATGAAAAGGAAATCATCAAGATAACAAATTATTCCACTATGATCAAATTCATAGCTTATTACCCACTGAAGAAAAGTGGCAAAAACCTCAAAATAATAACATGACAAGGAACAACCCATAGCAAGACATTTGTCGTAGAAAAAATATACATAAAAACAAAAACCTAAAGGGTTATAAGATTCTGTAGCTATGGGCAATAATCTAAAATCTGATTTGATATCGGCTTTTTGCTAACAATGCACCAATTTTATTAATAATTTGGATAGCATCTTTGAAAGTAGCATAGGTGACTGAGGCTGATAATGGATCAATTTCATAATTCAAAGAATTTCCTACAGGGAATGGAAGATGATGTATGAGGCGATAAGAATTAGGCTCCTTTTTTGGGACTAATCCCAATGGTGAAACACGAAAATTCAGAAAAGGGGGTGAAATAAAAAGGTCAGCTACTCTGCTAGCTGAAATCTCTTTTATTAATTTATCCCTCACTATATCAGTATGAATTAAGACCGATTTTAAAAATGTTGACAATTGACAACCTAGACCTGTACAAAAAACCCTCAATTAACAGCTGTGCTTTCTCCTTGTCTGGGTATAGCATTAGCCAATGATACATTGCGGACAGCCTCACTGGTGTCCTGCTGGAAGATCTTTTAAAACACTTGGAAACTGGATGGTTCCCGAAGCAAAAGGAACATTCATGTTGATAACGCCATGAATTTAACCACTTGCATTGAGTTTCATTATAAGCATAACAAGCAGTGGCGTCACTAGGGTTGGTGTCACCTGGTGCGGTAAAATATGGTGTCACAATCCCCCCCCCCCCCAATAAAAAAATTCAAATATTTTTTACCCTAATGTTTGCTCTCTGTTTTCCTTTCTTCCCCTTTTCTCTCTCTCCCTATCCATCTTTCTTGTTCGTTCTATCCCTCCTTCTTTCTCTCCATTTTTCTTTGTCCCCTCCCCCCACCTCTCTTTCTCCAGAACCGGAATTCACATCTCAGGAGCCTATAACAAGTGCCTTTCTTATATACTGAAAGGCACTTGTTAAGGTTTTTGAGGAATAATAAGGTTCAACCACAACCCAATTCTTTGTTACCCCATTTTAGAGTAGGATAAATAGCAATCTTCTGGTGAAAAGATTCATCATAATTAAACCATCCCATACCACCAAAGCTTTTATAAGCTTCTAGTATATGTTCCAAATGTTGAAACAACCTGCTACACTTTTCAGGATGCTTTTTACCCATTACTGCAGAAAAAATGCAAAAAGCCTGCAACCAGTTAAAAAATTATCTAGAAACTGGACAGCGCCCATTATTAGCTGTCATCAGACCACTTGTCTAGTTTGCTAGAAAATAACTTTTGAAATAGGTAATAAAGATAACAGATCTAAAAACTCATCCCTCCAAATCTTCTCTTTAACTAGAGCCAAGTGAAATCCTAATGGAGACCTCATTAAAACATGACTCAGGAACTGATGCAGACAAACTGACAGGAATGTTAGTAATTGTAGAAACAGGATTAATATTAGAAACAAAATTAGAGGACCAAACATCACCAGGAGAAGGTGAGACAGACGATGGTTGTTGCACAGATAAAACCTCATTAAATTTATTGAGAGAATTAAGCAATTTGTTAATTAAATCAGTTTGAGAGGACTCACCAGCCTAATTAGGCTCCGGATATTTACAAATGACTGTAATGTGGACTCCTTGGATGCCTGTGATGCTGTTGCTCTGGAAACCGGAGCGACATGCCTGGAATGTGCTGTAGCTGGGGGCGGAGTTACCTCTACTGTGGGCGGGATCTCACTTGCTGTGGGCAGAGTGGCTCTAACGGTGGACGCCATTAACTCGGCAGAAGGAGGAGTAACACTAGGAGTATGCAAGGGAACAACTCGCCCGCCCTCGTCCTTCACTGCTCCGTAATGGGGATGTTAAGAAGATCCGCCTCCTCCTCTTGATACATCGGCCGGCATGCTAAGCGACTGGTATGTCATCCTTCTCCTCTACTGCCGGGTGGGACCTACCCCTCTGCTCCAACTCTGACTCCGGTCGTTTGGATGGTAAGCTCCATTGAATCCTGCGAGCTGGGAAGCACTGGGCTGAGGTAGGGTTCACTGGCGGGGTCCCCTCTTCTGACTCTGTTCTTCTTTGGGGAGACAGTGGTTTCGACGCCACTACTTCAAATGCCGGATCCTCTTCGGCCATTGCCAGGCACCACCATAGCCATTCATCGTCGCCTTCGGACGCTGCCTTCTCCAATACCTTCCGCACTAAGGACTTCATGTCCTGTCACGGCTTGGCGAGCATTGGTATGGATAGCTCAGTATGATAGCGGAGCTCCCGCCAAGCTAATCCAGGACAACTGTGAGCAGGTCTTGTCACAACAGGGGTTTTTATAGACCCCAACACATGCGGAAAAACATATTTTCCACCTAAAAGCCCAGTGACAAGCCCGCTCTTTTTTTTTTTTTTTTTTTAATAAAAGCTTAAATCTTTAATAAAAAATGCGGCGACCACAAACCCATGTTGTGGGCCCTCAATTGTCCCCACTATTTATTAATTTTCCATGTCAATGACACAGAAATTATTAAAGCAGTTGGGGCAGCAAATAACACTGACAATTAGAACTTACAGAAGGATATCAGCAGCGGTAGCCCTCATATTTTATTTTATTACAAGTAGTATAATGATGCTGTTCTTTGAAAAAAAACGGACTTTCTTGATATAACTACCTATTTTTACAGAGAATATGTAGGTCATTCTGTAGTGGGTTCTGCATACAACAGTCCAGGACTGTATAGGAATTACTGCTTAATTTGTCATACATACTTGCCTCTTATGGGACCAGGAGGGAATTTTTTTCCCCTACTGGAACAAATTGGATTATGCTATTGGGGTTTTTCTTGCCTTTTTTCTGGATCAATTGTGAGGATTATGTACAGTATATGGAGGTTTTGATTTGTGTGTTTTGGTATTTTTATTTCTGTAGGTTGAAATAGATGCACTTCTGTCTATTTTTCAATCAGATTAACTACTGTATGTAACATACTCTAGAATCAGTATTATATTGTTTTCTTAAAGCTAGCCCTACTGTACCTACTTCAGATATGCAGTATAGTTCCATAGGTTCATAGTAGGTAAGGTTGAATAAAGACAATAGTCCATCCAGTTCAACCTGTGTAGGTGCCAGTGTCTATAATTATTTACCATATCCCTGTATGTTGTGTTCGTTAAGATGCACATCCAAGAGTCTCTTAAAAATATCAATACTCCCAGCAGCCACCACCAATTGTGGAAAAGAGTTCTACATCCCTATTGCTCTGACAGCGTAAACCCCCCTGCCCAGTTTAAGGTTAAACCGCTTCTCCTCCAATCTCATTGTGTGGCCTGTGTCTTCTGACACTCCTTGAGACTGAATAGTTTTTTCCTATGCTGGCATCGCCATTGAGGTATTTGTAAATTGCTATAATATCCCCTCTGAAGCATTGGTATCTCCTCTCAAGCGTTGTAGTATTAGTATTATTTATAGTTATTGTAATGAACACATGTAAGAAAACCATCAACTGCATAGATATATTGTTCTGTATTCTTCCCATATTACTGAAATAGTTTTACTACAGGTAATCACTGTCTCTGCGAACATGAATAGCTGCGGCTGCCTACAGCCACTCATTGCACTGTATGGGCTCTTTGGCTGCAGATATCCCACACAGCTGTCAATCCTAGTCTGAGGAATCAGTAGATTGCTGCTGGGATTGGCAGCATGGCGAAGCACCCATGCAAATACAGCCTAACACTGCATGTGTTCCCCATTACCAGGTGCGGCAAAGCTGTTTTAATGAATAACTTAATGCCAGCCGTATATGTATGTAATGATATGGTCACTTGATAAAACTGTTATTTTGAATAAAGTATTATATTTTTCCACCAATTGCACTAAATAATTTGAACTATGAACAATCATTCTGAACAAAAAGAGAAAATTTTGTCTTGAAAAAAAAACATTAGAAATAAACCGAATTAATGTTCTTTGATGTGTCAGACAATCGTTTTCATTTAAAAGATCATTTGAAATGACTGAATATATGATTGATCACTTATCATGATGTTTAGGGCCAACATGATGCTGATCGTACATGGCCTGATTACAACATTTGTATATGACCGATTGTAGCTCAATAGGGGACACTCATATTACACACACAACTGGATGAATCAGAGAAATTACTTGTATACCTGTTATACCCTCTCTTCTGCTTTCAAATACAGAGAAATTAGTCAGGTTACTGTTGCACTCAATTCTGTGGCAAGGTCATCCAGTGCCCAGGGTGAAGATGCCAAACTGTCAGTGTTTTTCAAGACGATAAAATATTAAAAACTTTTTAAAATACAGTAGGTTTAATAAAGACAAAATCAAAACTCACTCACACATTTTAACAGTTGTTATTATTCTGTTATGGAAATATTTCTGATTGGGACTCTAAACGCAGAAGTTAATATTGCAGCTGCAGGAACAGATACACAGGACGCAATCACTCTGTGTAAAATGTCCGTTCAGTGTCAAAATGTATTATTACATGTTATTTTATACATAGATAAGAAAGGGTGGTGTGAGATGTTATTAAAAACGAACAAACAGAAATATGTTATTAAAAGCTAACAAATAGGAATATATTATTAAAAGCTAGCGAATAGAACAATTGCAAAAATAAAACCTTGAGGCCTCGTACACACCACCCAACATGTTCAATGAAAACGTTCCGCGGACCGTTTTCATCGGACATGTCCGCTCTGAGATTTTGGTCTGATGGTTGTACACACCATCAAACCAAAATCCCCGCGGACAGACAGCGCGGTGACATGGCGGTGATGTTGACGCCGCCACGTCCGCAAACCCGGAAGTTCAATGCTTCCACGCATGCATCGAATCCATTCGGCGCATGCGGGAGATTTCGGTCCACTGGTTAAGCGTACTAACCAGCGGACATGTCGGACGGACGGGTTTCCAGCATATAAGTTTTAAAGCATGCTTTAAAACTTTTGTCTGCTGGAAACCTGTCTGCTAGGCTGTACACATGGTCGGATCTGTCCGCTGAAACTGGTCTGCGGACCAGTTTCAGCAGACATGTTCGGTCGTGTGTACAAGGCCTCAGAGGGGAGGGGGGAGTAGAGACAGAGAGAACAGATGTGTCTGTGTGTTAGGTGAAGGTTATAGAACACATTTCAACAGCGTGAACAAGATGGAGTCTCTTGTGCTTAAATGAACAATACAGTGAATGTCCATGTCATTTCCCTCCTTTTGTTTATTTGACACCATTCTTCTCCATGTTACATTCAGCCGATTGCTGGCAACTCCTGTTACATTTGCGCAGAGAGACAGCGTGCTGTTCAGCTTTCTCCTAGTTTTCTCACAATAATGGGATCATCAGGGCTGGTACATTTGTTGCTATAGTGGGTAGTCACACAGAGGCATAGCCTGATGAGGAAGTAAATACTGTATTTATTGGCGTATAACACTCACTTTTTTACCCTAAAAATAGAGGGTAAACTGTGGCTCTGTGTTATACGCAGGGGGCTGTGGAAAGTTTTTTTCCTGAAACTTCCCTCTTAAAGTTAGGGTGCGTGTTATACACTGATAAATACGGTAACAAATATGAGAAATAGGAACATCACAATGTAAGCGCCTAATTTCTGTAACCATGTTGCTATGCCATATAAAAAAATCACCAAAACCTCCTAAACCCTTAAAGGGGTTCCATCCATCTTTAGCAATATCTCTGGCCTTATTTTGTAGTTCTCTTATCTTAGCAAGATGTCCTTTAATAATGTCATCATTATCAGAAATGTATATACAACAGTCAGTGTGAAATACCTTACACCACCTTGAGCTGCAGTGAGATAATTTAACGTTAGTCTGTGCTCTAATACTCTATTTTTAAGATGAGACATTTCTTCACTTAATAAACCTATATCAGTGGTAGTAAGGTTAATAAATAATCTCATCTACAATTCTAGTGTAATTATTTATTCATTTCATTGCTTCAATTTCCCATCCTGTCCAGGAAGTGAACCATGACCATGCCGTGTCACCTTCAGTGAACAGCTCTCTTTTGAACACTAAAGGGTATTCTGGACTTTGATCTGGTCGTACTGTATCTTTGCGCACAGCCAAAGCAGGTGCTAACTTTCCAATATAACATGTACCTGTAACACTAGCAGGAAGCCAGGCATAAGCTTTATTTCCACATATATGTAGCACTACCCCCGGAGGAGCTGCTGGTTAAATTTTGGGTTTGCACGTTACCTCTCTAGCTTTGTTGTCAGGGTGGGAAAGTCCATAATAAATGCAATGTCCAGGCAGATGTAAAACCTCCAACAGTTAGGCTTTATTTTTTTTGCTGCAAGGTAACTTGAAATAGAGAAAGTAGGAGCTAGGAGAAGAGCAGGGGAAGGTTCAGGCACACCGTACAGAATACATCAGTCTCCACTCTCAGCTATTGAGTGGGTATTGCTCACCCAGGTAGTCCCCTCTCACTTGGCCTAGCAGCTGGGATGATGCACGAACTAGTGTCCAGACGGTCTCTGCCACAGACCTTTTGGAATGAGCTTGGTCTCTGCCACAGACCTTTGAATGAACTCGGTCTCTGCCACAGACCTTTGAATGAACTTGGATGCGTCCAGGAATCCTCTGTTACAGGATTTCAAAGTCCCGAACCTCCAGCCAAGCAGTAGAAGATCCTTTAAGCCGTGCCCGACAACGTTGCCCCAAAGTCGGGCACACACGCACACCTCGTGCCAGGAGGGCAACGAGGTGAAGGATGGGCCCCGATCAATGGCGTCTGTCCCTTAAGTACCCCTCCCCAGCATGCACAGTGGGGTCACCACTCCCACTGCACCGCTGCTGAGAAGGGACACCCACCACACCATGGTACACCTGCGTTCCAACAAAGGGCCAAGATGGCAACACCACCTGCAGGCAATAAGGGAAACTACCAAGTAGTACCACAGCCAGAACAGAGGCAAATTTGTGTTTAATCAAACAGGTCTGGGCCCAAGTATTAAACCCAGACTTCCCCTAAATTTGAAATATATAATATAACCCTCTACGTATGGATGATACACCTGCTCCTAAAAAACTGAAAGCAATAACATGAAATCTCAGGTAACCAATATTTTCACATATTGGAAACTGTGAACAATTTGTACTAAAAAGTGTTCTATTTAGTTCTGGGTCTGGGATATAATAATATTGACCATTGTTTCCTCCAAAACTTGTAATCTTTGCTCCAGTGCAACTTCAATTGCCCAACCGTGTACATTTAGGCCGTGTACACACGATCGGTACATCCGATAAGAACGGTTCCAAGGACAGTTGTCATCGGTTAACTGATGAACCTGACTGATGGTCCGTCGCGCCTACACACCATTGATGTAAAACACAACGACGTGCTGAAAAAAACAAAGTTCAATGCTTCCAAGCATGCGTCAACTTGATTCTGAGCATGCGCGGGTTTTTAACCGATGCTTTTGCATACTAACGATCGGTTTTGACCTATCGGTTAGGCGTCCATCGGTTCAATTTTAAAGCAAGTTCTCATTTTTTTGACCGAAGGTTAAAGAACCTATGGGGCCTACACATGATCGGCTTGGACTGATGAAAACGGTCCTTCAGACTGTTCTCCTCTGGCGATCCTATCGTGTGTACGCAGCCTTAGTGTTAAACAGGCGTGTAATGTTTAAACAAATCTGTGGAGTGTTATCTGTTTTGAAACCATCAATGTTACTGATCTGTGCTCATTAGCCGTGGAGACTAATAGCTAGATTCAGAAAGAGTTAGGCCGGCTTATCTACAGATAAGCCGACCTAACTCAGAATCTACGCCGACTTATGTTTAAGTTTTTTTTTTCATTCAAATTTAAGTTTATTTTCAATAAAATAAATACATACATTTGTATTAAATTAGCAAGAAATAAGTCAATAGCACGCAGAAATATAATAATTTAAATACATTTCAATTCATAATAATCATTCCTGTCTTATTAACTGCCACTTATATCTATCCATCCTATATGCTCTACACCATGTGGTGAAAGTAAGGCAGTTCACATAAGCTAAATTAAAAGACTATTTCAAAGTAATACTTTAAACTTGAAAGAGAAACAGAATATTTTCATATATCAAGGAATTCCTAGGTCTAGCGTTATCACACAATAAGTTATATAAGGGATAAAACTAATTGAGTGTACCAGATTAAATTACTTAGAATAATTAAAGGATAAGATATCCGGAGTGCATCAACCTCTCCGACACCCCTAACGGGAACTTTCTGTGTCCAAGAGGTTGAGCAAAACCTCCAATCCTCCCTCCCTCCCTCCAATAACTATTACTGGAACTCTCCGATAACCGAAAACAAATTTTTGGAATCCCCATCAAATCTAATTATTTCAAAGGTTTGGTAGAATCCTTCAATTACTTAAACATAAACTTATCTTTTCAAAATAAAACAAACTGAGGACCAAAAATCTTAAGGATTCTATCCCCAGAGATAAAATAATGAGATAAAACCTAAGAAGAATCAGAAGAAAAAAGAAAGAGTGACAAAAGACAAGAGAGGAAGTGAAAAAAGAAAGCCAGAAGAAAATCAGGAGTGATAGAAAATTAGCCTGCCTGCCATCTACCAGCATCGTCCAAAAGACACTGATGTCATCAAAACCTTCACGGAGTATAAGTTATCCCCATGTATTGCAACCAAGGTTCCCAGATTTCATAGAAAAGAGTAGACTTATCCAACATGGAGCAGACCCTTTTCTCTTGTTCCATAATCCATGTGACCTTTCTTTTCATATATAGGATGGAAACATTAGTCTTTTTCCATGCAGCTGCGAGTGTAATCCTGGCACCCGTCATTATATATAAGATGAGTTTTCTGGTAACCTTAGAAGTTAGAGGTAACATTCCGTTAAGTAAAGCAATAGTAGGAGATTGATGCAGGTTACAGCCTGTGACTCGTCTGATTATATTGAACACCTTATTCCAGTAACCCCGAATTTTGGGACATTCCCACCAAATATGTATCATAGACCCCAATCCATGGCAGCCTCTGAAACATAGGGGAGAAGTTGTCGGATACATAGAGGTCAGTTTGACGGGAACTAAATACCATCTAGTATAAATTTTTATGTTCGCTTCTATAAGAGAGACATTCACATAACCTTTAATGGATCTGGTATAATTCTTATACCAGTCCGACAAATCCCATTCGTTATTAAGTTCCTTTTCCCATGCCAGCATATGCGGCAATTTGGTGTCATTAGTAGCAAGTGAATTATATATAATTGAAATATTCCCCTTCCTGGACAAACCCTGATCACATTTACTTTCATAGGGTGTCAAAAGTCCAGATATCGAGTCGTTATCCCATAGGCTTTGAGCGTAGTCATGTAGTTGAGAAAATCTTAGTTTTTCTGAAACAGGAAGGTCTAGCTTGTCAATAAAATGTTGCTCGGGGAGGGGACCCGAACGAGAAAAGAAGCGTCCTATACGATACAACCCCTTATCATGCCACCATTTAAAGGAATCTTTATCAATTTTAGAAGTAAAGAATGGGTCTATGAAAATATTCGATAAAGGCCTACCTTTAGAGATTAGAGAGGGATTGTTTTTAAGTGAATCCCATAAAACTAAAGTTTGAGATAGAGTCGGAGATAATATAGAAGGCCTTTTCTTGGTATGACTCCACATTAAATCCTCTATCGTTAGATTCGGAATCGCCTGTTCTTCGATGTCTATCCAATCAGGACGTTCATTTTTAAGAAAAATTTCTGATAATTGCGCTAATCTCGCTGATTGGTAGTACCATATCAAATTAGGCACACCTAGACCGCCTTGTTCAGATAAGTTATAGAGAGTGCGAGATGGAAGGTGTGGATCCTTGTTGTTCCATATAAACTTGGTAATTTTGCCTTGAAAGGATTTTAGTTGACTTTTGATTATCGTATAGGTAGTATAGGTATAGGTAATGATCGAAAGAGATACAAAAGCCTAGGGAGAAGAGTCATCTTGACCGAATTAATTCTACCAATCCAACCTATATTCTGAGTACCCCAGTCTTTCAGATCCTTCTCAAGTTTTCTATACATAGGGGGATAGTTGGCTAGATATAAATTCTGAATATTGGGGGTCAAATTAATGCCTAGGTATTTAATATAAGAGGCGTCCCATTTGAATCTATAACGTTCTTTCAGTAGAGAAACAGTGGACTCAGTAAGTGAAACATTGAGGACCCTGGATTTGGCTATGTTTACAGCAAGACCTGAAACCAGAGAAAATTCGTCCATAAGAGAGTATACTTCGGGCAGGGATGTTTCTGGTGCAGTCAAAAAAAGTAAAAGGTCGTCTGCAAATAAGGCGCACTTATGTTCCTTTTTGGCACATCGAACACCCCTGATATTTGCATTTTCACGAATAGCTATAGCCAGGGATTCAATCACAATTGCAAATATCAGGGGAGATAAAGGGCATCCCTGCCTTGTACCTCTACGGATCTCGATAGATTCTGAAAAAATACCTTGAAAGCGTACTTTAGCTTCAGGGGAATAGTAAAGTGCAGACAGGATACCCAGAAATTTAGCGCCAAACCCCCAATGGTTCATCACCTTGAACATAAAAGGCCAAGACACTGAGTCAAATGCTTTCTGAAGATCTATGGAAAGAAGCATACCCTTCTGACCAGTATCACCAGACCATCCTGAGTTCAGTATAGAAATCAGATCAATAGCTCTCCTAACCTGATCCGGACCTTGCCTCCCAGTAATGAAGCCAACTTGATCTTTACTAACATATTGACCAATGAAAGAAGATAACATATTGGCCATTATTTTAGTAAGTATCTTAAGATCGTTATTGATAAGAGATATCGGTCTATAGTTCTCCACCAGGCTATGATCCTTTTCCGGCTTAGGGATCACCGATATATAAGCCAAATTGAGTTGTCTTTCTATAGGATCTCCCTCGGTCATGTGGTTGAAAAATCTCACCAAATTGGGGCGTTAAAATGCTTGAAAATGTTTTGTAATATGAACTCGAAAATCCATCAGGTCCTGGGGCTTTATCTAATTTTAGGTGTTTAATCACTGTCGATACTTCCTCAATTGAAATGGGAGCCTCCATCACCTCTGTATGTATTTCAGACAATTTAGGAAGATTCAGATTGCTAAGAAAATCATCTATCCTCTCTGAAGAAGAATCCTCAGTAGAGGTATAAAGCTTAGAATAAAAGTCATGGAAGGCCTCCATTATTCTCCTAGGGTTTAGGGAGAATGAACAGTCAATCATCTTTATTTTAGGGAGAGTTCTTGATTGAAATCTAGGTGACAATTTATGTGCTAGCATTGGACCTATTGTATCTTTAAATTTATAGAAATTAGCTCCTGTCCATTTTATATCTTCCCCCGCCTTAGTCGTAAGTACCAGGTTCAGAGCAGATCTGGCCGCATCAAGTGCCTGAGTAGGAAAGTTATGAGGATCAGTTTTATGTTTTCTACACAGGTCTAAATAGTTGATTTCCAGTCTTTTTATTTCTAGGTTCTTCTGTTTTTTGAGGTTAGCGGCCAATTGTATTATTTTGCCCCTGATAGAAGCCTTGTGAGCAGCCCACAAAGTTTCAGGGGATATATCATCTGTATCATTGTGTTCAAAATATTCTAGAAGGGATTGCTCAATATCCTTTATTAGGACAGGATTTTTCAAAATAGATCTATTAAGTGTCCAATGAGATACTTTAGGAGAAGTATCCTCTCTCCTTAGTGACAAAAGAACCATTGAGTGATCCGACCAGGAAACATCAACTATATTAGATTTAATGGCTGCCGGGACGTGATGGTTTGATATCAATATATGATCTATACGAGAGTAAGACTGGTGGGGGTTAGAATAGTGAGTATAGTCTTTAGTTCTTGGGTTTAATTCCCTCCAGATATCAGTCAGTCTGTTTTGATGTAAAATACGTGCTACTTGTAAACTAATTTTAGTCGGTCTGATGACCTTATCGGCTTTAGATTTGGATTTGTCCAATCCAATGTCGAAAGCCAGGTTAGAGTCTCCTCCCATAACAATAATTCCCTCCATAAATGGACGGAGGGTATCAAGCATCTGAGTGAAAAACCGCTTTTGACCTCTGTTAGGAGCATAATAAGAAACGAATGTGTACATTTTTTCGTCAAGAGTACCTTTTATCAAGATAAACCTACCTTCCGGGTCTCCATATTCCTTGATCAAGTTAAAATTACAGTATCTAGAGAACAAAACGGCCACACCTTTAGTTTTGTTTTCCGCTTTAGCTAGAAAAAATAATGGATAGTGAGCATGCATAAAAGTGGGGTTGTATCGTTTAGGGAAGTGGGTTTCTTGAAGGAAAACCACATCTACATGAAGAGATTTGTAAACTTGAAGAGCTTTGCGTCTCTTAATAGGAGAATTCAACCCCTGAGTGTTGTGAGTGACAACACTAAGGGGTTTAGATACATCATTTGATCCAGCCATAAGTCTTGTCTACTACTATGGTTAGGCAGGACCGCAAGGATATCATCTGTAACACCGTTATTACGAGCAATGGCAGGCAGGCTAAAGAGAAGAAGAGGGCGAGAAGGAAAAAAGGGAAACAGAAAGAAGAGGCAAAAAGACAAGAATAAAAAAACATACTGCACAACAAGTCACTAAATCGTGCAAGGTCAAATCGTGACCCAGAATGGGGGAAGAGAAAGAGTCTCCTTCCCTCATTCAAACGAAAAACATTAGCATAGTCCCTTAAATGGACTATATTCTTACCCATTGGGTCGACAAAGTGTCGCTCCAAGAGGTAAGTTGAGGTCCAATACCTCACCGTCGTCAGTCGTCGACAGATTAAACTTTACATCATAAAAACCTTTTCAAGAACAATGGCATTCAATTAATAGGGACCATAAAAAATAAAAAATAAATAAGGAGAGAGGGGTAAAAAAAGAAAGGGGGAAAACCATACTATATATGTATTATATTATATATTTCAGAAATGAAGAAGTAACCTCCTCCGTATTAAAAGTAAAAATAAGAGGGGAAAAAAAAAAAAAAAAATTTCCCTTCTCCCTTTTCCCTCTCTCCTAAAAAAATAAAAAAAAATCATCTCGGACACTGTGTGACATAAAAAAAATCCTGAGAGATACTTCCTGGGTAAGACTATTCAATATTCAGGTGATGGAATCTTTTCCAACTTTTCTGTATTTGACCTTGTTCCAAGGATTCAGATTTGGACTAGTAGGTGTGGTCCTCTTGCCTGATGGTAGTTGAGGTGAAGTAGTGTCCATAGCTGGTTTAAGAGAGATAATTTTTAGATCAATTAGAAGTTTTTCACCCTTGCGGAGATTATGTATCACATGGTGTCTGCCATTGTGATTGAACTTTAAGGCGAAGGGAAAGGCCCATTTGTATTTGATGTCATTGTCCACGAGGGCCGACAATAACGGTTTCATCGCTCTTCTTCTCTGGATGGTGTATGGAGAAATGTCAGAAAATATTTGTATTGTAGCACCATGGTATTGGAGATTCTCCTGTTGTCTAGATCTTTTCATAACGTCCTCCTTGGTGGAGAAATAATGAGGCTTGACCACCACATCTCTGGGTAAACCATCTCTTCTTAGTGGACCCAATGATCTATGAGCCCTGTCTAATTCCATTTTTGGAGTAGGTATAGATGGTAGAAGGATTTTTATAATGTCCTGTATTGCTGAGTGGACATCCACAATGGATTCAGGAAGACCCCTGACCCTAAAATTCTCCCTTCTTGACCTGTTTTCTAAATCATCAATCTTATCCTGAGCAGCCTCCAGTTGATCTTGCAAGAAATGCATATGGCTATCATGTTGTTCAGTTTTCGAAACGTTAGCATCTAACTTATGTTCTATAGAATCAATCCTGTTGCCAAGACAATGAAAGTCAGCCCTGATATCGTTAGTGATTTTCTCGGCAGTAAGAGCTAAACCCCTTTCCATCATTTCAGATATTTTGTTATACAGTTCAGCAACATTGAAAGAAGCTTCCGGAACATGTTCAGTATTTGCAGTTACCTGTTTAGGATCCTGAGAGACGGACTCAATAGGAATCATGTGGTCAGCCATTGTAGTTGTGAGAGCTCCCCCAATTGTAGAAGGATATAAATTTAGAAGCTTTGCTGAACCCAGAGAAGGAGGTGATGAGGTGGGAAGTAGAAGTGACGAGACTTGTCCGTTGAACTCAGTATCTCCAACAGATGTCTGAGGGCTTGTAGAAGGAGGGGAGTCTATATCATAAAGAGACTCTTTGATGATTCTATTTTTGTTTTTTTTTACTTTGTTTCCCCTTCATATATATGAAGTGTTAAAATAAATATCTGACAACAGTATTCAAATATCAATGTATTGCGAAATCTGCAGTGTACTCCTATAAGATAATCATAGTATAATCCGACGGTGTATATGACAGCCACTGAGAACTGTATCCAGTCGGTAGCCTGACTTTGATATCAGCGGACAGTTTCCTAGTGCAGTCAGGTGGTCAGGGCATATGAATAAATAATCCAGTTTAGAAAGAAATAATAGCACAAAATATAAAAAAAAAAAAAAAATATATAAGAGAAAAAAAAAAAACACTAAAGTTGTCAGAAATTCATATTGACATTGACAGTCCTGTTCCTTTAATCTTCACAAAACCGAGGTATTATGGTCCATTTGTATAGTTAAATGTTATGGTGTCCAGACAACTAGATTTAATAAGATACTGTCAGTGCCCTGTAAGCGAATAGCTGGGTAATGGTTTTATGCTGTAATAAACGTGTATACCACAAGATGGCGTTGTTACCTCAATGGAAGAGTTTCACAGTGCATCACAATCAGGCAATTCCTGCATTCAGGTAGCTAGATAGTAATAAAGCAATTCAGTAAGGGAAAGATTACCCGTTAGGTATCAAATATTGATAATATCAATAATAGACCGGGTCTTAAATCCTGCACTGTAGTGTGTTAACATGAATCACATAAATTGCAAACAGTTACATGAGACTTCTGAGGAGAAGGTGTTTCAAGAAACTATCAGGCCCTTGTAAATATATTGCTGGATTATGAGCCTCTGTCCCCACACTGAGCTGCAGTCTCCTGAGGTAAATTATATGAGGACAGCGGTCAAGTACATTAATTATCACCTCAGTTTATGTATTTCTAGCACTTGGAGATCCTAAAATGGTTTCGGATTCCTATTATATAACATATAATTATCTCTTGTCCGTGCAGAGTCTACAAAAGAGGGATGTCACATAGCCTCCTCAGAGCATATCCATATACTTCCCGTCCTGGCCTCTGACACCCTTTCAACTGTTACATATAACCATCAAAGGGTATTATGCCATAAAATAAAGAAATGGCCTATCCACCTTGAAGGATGTAGGGGAAGCAGTATTGAGCCCTGAGGAGAAAGGGGTATATGAGAGTTGAGGCAGTGGGTGAAGCAAGATGGCCGCCAGGCCTCCGGAGGTAGGCCGAGACCACGGGCCTTGAGTGACTGAGGGAGGTGAGGGAGTGTCGCCTGTCACTTCCGACGCCTATAGCAGTGTATCCCGGGTGGACGGAGGGGTGGATGCAGGTTAATGGGCTCAGCGATCCGTACTCGAGTCCGGGGCTGTCCGATAATCTGTAGGCCTCAAAATGGCGATGACGCCACTGTATGAAGAGGAGGCCCCGGGTCACAGCAATGGATGAGTTCGTATCGAAACTCCTCAAGAAAGGTATTTTATAGATCAGGTAAAGTCGCTGATACAGGATGGGGTGTTTTTGTAATTAAAACGGTAATACCGGTAACCGATGGCTCCAGATTACAATCTGCTAGACAGAGCTCGTCCAGAAAGCGTCCATCACCATCCTCGTCGTTTAAGTGTATTCTCAAACAGAGATACGCTTAAACATATGTAAGATACGACGGCTTGCGCCGTCCTATCTTAGGTTGCAATATTGAGGCTGGCCGCTAGGTGGCGCTTCCATTGCGGTCGGCGTAGAATATGCAAATCAGTAGATACGCCGATTCACGAACGTACGCCCGGCCGCCGCAGTACATTTACGCTGTTTCCGTAAGGCATTATCAGGCCTAAAGTTATTCCATCTAATAGATGGAATAGTAATGTTAAAGTATGGCCGACGTTCCCGCTTCGAAATTTGAAATTTTTGCGTTGTTTGCGTAAGTCGTCCGTGAATAGGCATTTACGTCGTTTACGTCCACGTCGAAATCAATAGGCCCGTGCGGCGTACTTAGCCTTAATGCACACTGGGAAATGTAGGCGTCCGGCGCATGCGCAGTTAAAAAAAAACGGCAAAAACGTAAGGTCAAGCTCCATTAACATAAAACACGCCCCCTTACACACATTTGAATTAGGCGCCCTTACGCCCGCCCGCTTTAGGCTACGCCGCCGTAACTTAGCAGGCAAGTACATTGTGAATCATGTACTTGACTCGCTAACTTATTGCGGCGTAGCTTAAATGCCTTAAGCTACGCCGCCGCAAAGTTGCGGCAATGTATGTAAATCTACCTATATGTATGAGCCATTTATCCTTGTCCTGTTTAGATTAGTGAATTTGAGAGGTATTGCTATCATGGGCATTGTTCCTGTTTTGGGATGTAAATGAGAACCCAGCAGTTACTAGCGTTGCTATGGGTTGCATGCAATTTTAACATTTGGATGAAAGGGTTATTTTTCCATATCTCAGTTCTCACAAACAACAAAAAGAAAAGGAACATCATCGTTATTTTTTCAAAGGATATCATCACTTCAGGATTTTCTTGCAGTGACTGGCGTAAATCCAGGTGGGCTTTCCTTCCAACTTAACAGCGGAACCAGTTGTCAAAAACACCAAATGTGGTCTGTCAAATTCTAGCGGCTTTCTAAAGTGTCGCTTGACCACCACCCAGTCACCTGGTTGGATTCTGTGAATGCCTGAAACAGAATCTGGGTCGGGGGTTGGATTGATTTATAAACACCTTCATGTATTTTATTCAAAGTTCTTTGCAAAATATGAACATATTCTAGCAGACTAGAGTGAGAAGCCTGCAATTGTTGGGGAAAATATAGTCCAGTTTTGGGTGGCCCTCCAAATAAGATCTCATAGGGGGACATAATGGAAAAGCTTCCATTCATCCTTTTCCTGTATCGGCTTTAATTTTTGCACATCTGTTTTTCAAAATCCCATTACGTCTCTCAACTTTACCACTACCTTGTGGATGATAAGGTATATGGAAAGCTTGCTGTATGTGAATTGCTTCCATTACCGCTTTTATTACTTCCCCAGTAAAATGGGTTCCTCTGTCACTCTCAATAGTTTCAGGAACTCTATATCTATAAACTATTTCATTCAATATTTTCTTTGATGTTGTTTTTGCATTTTCTTTAGCTATCGGCCAGCACTCAGGCCAACCTGAAAACATGTCAACACACACTAGAGCATACTCATAAGCAGGGTGGACTGACAACTTATGGGGCCCCCGGGCAAAAGAAGCTTATCGGGCCCCCGGGCTTACAGATGGCTACCACAACGGGGCAACTAAAATCTCAGGATTTTCACATCAAAAGCATGTCCGTTTCGTTAAAAAAAACACAGATTTTTACATACTGTCCCTGGTTTTATTGAGCCTGGCAACCCTGATGGGGCCCCCTAATGGCACGGGGCCCTCGGGCAGTGCCCGAGTGTCCCAATGGTCACTCCGCCCCTGCTCATAAGTACCTATTTTGGGCATCTGAATGTAGTCTATTTGATTTCTTTGGAAAGGGAAATCTGGAGAATGCTTTTGGGGAACATGGACAGGCCTCACTGCATTGTACAGAGCACAAGTGAGACATGAAGCACAAAACCTGGCTGCAAATGCACTAAATCCAGGTGCTATCCAATAGCAGTCAGTAAGTGCGACGATCGCGCCCTTAGCAAGATGAATGACGCCATGTGTCAAAACTGGGTACAAACTCCTGTGTAGACACCACCTATTGTCAGCACTCCACTGCCAAAAATGTCGTTTTTTTCGTTTATGTTATTTTCGTTTTTTTTTTTTTTTCGGAAATTCGAAAATTCGGGAATATCAAAAAAAAAATATTTTCGTTTTTGTTTCATTCGTTTTTTTTCGGAAATTCGGGAAAATCGAAAAATATTTTTTTTACGTTTTATTCGTTTTTATGCTTTTTTCGTAAATTCGAAAATTCGGAATTTCGGAAATTCGGAATTCCGAATTTTCGGATTTCCGAAAAAGCAAAAAACGAATAAAACGGAAAAAACGTAAATTTCCGAAAAAAACGAATGAAACGAAAATGAAAAAAATTATTTTTTCGGAAATTCTAAAAATTCGGAAAATTTCGGAAAATTCATAAATGAAAAAATTCGGAAGTACGAATTTTTTTTATTATAAAATTCGGGAATTTCTAAAATTCGAAAATTAAAAAAATCAAAAATTCCACAATTTCGAAGATTCCGCAATTTCGAAAATTCAGATTTTATTTTCGAATTTTCGATTTTTTTTATTTTTCGAATTTTCTAATTTTTCGAATTTTCAAAATTTGAAAATTCTAAATTTGAAATTCGAAAATTCGAAAATTCAAATTTTCGAAAATTCTAAATTCGAAAATTCTAAATTTGAAAATTCGAAAATGAAAAATTCGAAAATTCTAAAGTGAACTATTCGAAAATTCTAAATTTCGAAAATTCTAAAGTTCTAAAGTTCGAAAATTGAACATTTCGAAATTCGAAAGTAAAAAATTCGAATATTCGAAAATTTGAATGTTCGAAAATTCGAATATTCGAAATTCGAAAATTGAAAAATGTGAAAAATAAAATTTGAATGTTCGAAATTTGAAAATTCAAATATTCTAAAAATGAAAAATTCGAAATTTCCAAAATTGAAAAATTCGAAAATAAAAAAAAAAAATTGAAAATTCGGAATTTCGAAAATGAAAAATTCGAAAATTCGAAATTTCGAAAATTGAAAAATTGGAAATTCGAAATTGAAAAATGCGAAAATTCGAAAATGAAAAATTCGAAAATTCGAAGATGAAAAATCCGAAAATTCGAAAAATCGAAATTTCGAAAATTCGATATTTCGAAAATTCGATATTTCGAAAATTGAAAATTTCGAAATTTCGAAAGTAAAAAATTCTAAAATGAAAAATTCAAAAATTCGAAAGTGAACTATTCTAAAATTCTAAATTTCGAAAGTTCTAAAGTTCGAAAATTGAAAACTTCGAAATTCGAAAATAAAAAATTCGAATATTCGAAATTTGAAAATTCTAATATTCGAAAATTCTAAAATTCTAAAAATAAAAAATGAAAAATTGGAAATTTCCAAAATTGAAAAATTGGAAATTCGAAATTGAAAAATGCCGAAAATTCGAAAATGAAAAATTCGAAAATGGAAATTTCAAAAATTCGAAATTTCAAAAATTCGAAATTTCGAACATTCGATATTTCGAACATTCGATATTTCGAAAATTCGATATTTCGAAAATTCGATATTTCAAAAATTCGATATTTCGAAAATTCGATATTTCGAAAATTCGATATTTCGAAATTTCGAAAGTAAAAAAGTGAACTATTCGAAAATTCGAAATTTCGAAAATTCTAAAGTTCGAAATTCGAATATTCGAAAATTCGAATATTCGAAATTCGAATATTCGAAAATTCGAAAATTCGAATATTCGAAAATTTGAATATTCGAAAATTTGAATATTCGAAAATTCTTTTTTTTCACCAAATAATTTTATTGAGTATTTCAACAGTACAAATTATTCAGGATGAAGTAATACATAAGATAATAAGTAATTAAATAACATAAACAAGTTGTGTAGTATAAGATATAAGAATATAATCCAGCAGTGAGAGCATTTATACACTTTTCTTAAAGAAAAAAACAAAAAAAAACATAGTGTATAAAGTATTATTCTTGTAAACATCGTTTCAAAACCATAATAACAAAATGTTGCAACTATACTGTGGTAGAGCCTTAGAGAATGGAAGGAGGTCCCCCCCATCCCACCCACCCCGTAAAGGGAACAATCTGTGGGTGACATAAGGGGGAAGATATGGTAAGTGGAAAGGCAACATAAGCATAACTTCGGGGCATACTTCACGTACTTAGTGCTTCCCTAGCCCTATATCAATAATTCCTCTTTAGCCCTAAGAGGACAATATAGGAAAATGGTGGAGGGAAAACAAGGGATAGGAGGGAAAATATGTGGTCAGGTCAACAAGTAATCCCTGTCTCTGTTGTCGATAAAGAGTCTATACGATTGGGAACATGTGATTGTGATAGGGAGTCTATATAGTGCAACCAGCTTGCCCAGGTGTGTCTATATTTTTCATGTGAATCTTTAGCTTGGTGGATAAGTCTTTCCATTCCTTCTGTTTTGTTTACCCGTGTGTGCCAGTCTTCAATTGTCGGGGGAGTTCTAGATCTCCAGTACAGAGGGATACATTGTGTGGCTGCGTTCACTAGATGAAGCGCCAGAGAGTGCTGGTACTGTGATTTCGCTATGGGAGTGTGGTGTAGTAAAAATTGTGCTGGTGAAAGAGCTATCGGCAGAGTGGTAACCTGGACTATACGTTCATGTACTGTTGTCCAGAATTGGGTCAATGAAGGACAATCCCACCAGATGTGCAAGAGCGAGCCATCCGCTCTGTCACATCTCCAACAGTTTGGGGACACTGTTGGGTAAATTTTATGCAGCTTGTCGGGTGTCCGGTACCATCTAGTGCATATTTTATATCTATTTTCTTGAGCTGTGACGTTGATAGAGCCCTTGTGTGTGTATTCCCAAATGAGTTTCCAATCATCGTCAGATAAAGTCAAGGTAAGGTCGGTGTCCCAAGCAGTTCGGGTATTAGGGTTGAGAACTCCCTCCTGGGATAACAAGGAGTATAGAACAGATATCAGATGGCGCTTTGGCTCCCTGGCTGCACATAGTTGTTCTAGGGGTGTTCGATCTCTACCCCACGTCGATTGCGATTGGGCAGTACTAAAAAAGTGTTTAAATTGGAGCTATTTAAAGACTGAAATGGAAATGTGTGGAAGCTTAGTGATTAAATTCGGATAGGCTAGTAAATCGCCATTGTGGAAAAAATGGTGTGCACGGAGTGTCCGGAGAGCCGGTTTAGATACTGTGTGCTTATAAGTGATATCGGGAAGAAAGTCTGGACTATGTGATAGAGGCGTCAGTGGGCCTGGAGAAGGGATCAGTTTAAGGGTTTTACACGCAGCTTTAAAGTTCAGTAACGTAGGGCCAATCAACGGGTGGTCTAAACAATTTTTGGGTATAGAACTAGAATCTATCCAGGGCAAATGGGAGATGGGAAATTTGAGGCAAGCATTTTCTATTTCGACCCACTCCTTATTAGACCTATGGAGGTGCCAATCAACAAGTCTCGTGAGAAGGCAAGCTTTGTGATAAATGGATATATCAGGAATGCCCAAACCGCCATTACACTTTGGTTGGATCAATTTGGACCAGCTCAATCTTGGAATTCAGCCTGCCCAAAGAAAAGTCCTACAATGTCTTTTAAATGTGTTAAAAAAGGTCTGTGGTAGCCTAATTGGGACTGCTTGAAGGAGATAAAGAATCCGTGGGAGAACGTTCATTTTGAGGACTGCTGCCCTGCCAAACCACGATATTCTACCCTTATTCCAATCCAACATGTCTGTCTTAATGGACATCAGGGCAGGTAAAAAATTTAATTCGTATAGTTTCTTTAGGTTTTTCGGGATTTTAATACCTATGTGATGTGTTCTGTCTCCCATTTAAAGGGAATTTTTTTTTTACAAAGATCTACTACTGGGGCCGGCAAGGTGACGTTTAGTGCTATTGATTTATCAAAGTTGATTTGGAGGTTAGATAGTGAGTTGAATAATTTGAAGTCCAATAGGAGGTTGGGGATCAAGGTAATCGGGTCCGAGAGGAACATCAACACATCATCCGCATATGCGGCGATCTTGTACTGCTTCCCCCGGATTTCGACCCCCCTGATGGCATCGTTTGCGCGTAATCTTCTGAGAAAAGGTTCCATTAAGAGGATAAAAATGAGGGGGGAAAGGGGACAACCCTGGCGAGTTCCACTGGCTATGGAGAAGGCATTCGATAGGCGGCCATTGACCCTGATCCGGGCCGAAGGGCTGGAATATAGCGTCAGGATCATTTGGACAAGACGGACCGGTAGACCTACCCTATACAGTACCGCTGACATGTAATCCCAGGCCACTCTATCGAATGCCTTCTCAGCATCTAGGGACAGAAAAAATCCCGTTTTTTTAAAGGATGTTAGCCAATGGTGCACATTGAGAGCTTTGGTGGTGTTGTCCCTGGCTTCTCTACCAGGGACAAACCCCACTTGGTCGGTCAAAATTAGTTTGGGGATCAATGGAAGTAGACGGTTAGTTATTATTTTGGCGTAGAGTTTAATATCCACATTCAATAGTGAAATTGGGCGGTAGTTGGAAACACGAGTAACGTCTTTACCCGGTTTGGGGATAAGAGAAATATGTGCCTCCAGAAGGTCTTTGTTATAGGAAGGAGAGTCAGCGATGGCATTAAAAGTTGTCAGGAAGTTTGGTAACAATAGGTCGGTAAAAGCTTTGTAATAGCTCACCGGCAGGCCATCCGGACCTGGGCTTTTTCCGGGTTTGAGTTGCCTCAGAGCTTGGGTGGCTTCTTCCCGAGTGATTGGAGAACCCAAATCTGAAATGTCTCCGGGTGAGGAATAAGAGGGGCAATAATCAGTTAGAAATTCTTCAATCATGGTCTTTCTATTAGGAGTTGTGTGTATAGGGGTTGGTGATTGTAAGTTGTATAGGCCAGATAGGTATTGTAAGAACTGTTCCGCAATTCCATTATTGGTTTCAATGGAATTACCGGAAGATGATGTAATCGCATTAATGGTATAAGAGGCTTTTTTCTTTTGTAAAGCGGCCGCCAGAAGTTTACCCGACTTATTACCATGTTCGTAGAAAAGTTTATTGGTGAGGGTATATTTACGCGTAAGCCTTTTCCTAATTTCCCCAAGGAGTTCCTCCCTTGCTTTCACTAAGTCATCATGTACCTGATCTGCTAGCGTGCGTTTGTGTTTATGTTCCAAGGCTTTGATCCTGTCAGACAACTCCACAACACGCGCTTTCCGTAGTTTGGCCGTTTTGGCCATTAGGGAGATGAACGAGCCCCTAACCACACATTTGTGCGCAGCCCACACCAGTGGTGAGGGGTATCCTCCCTTGTGTTTTCTCTAAAATAGTCAGATAGGACCTTTGAAATATTCGTGATGTTGGTTTTGTCTAGCAGGATGGAGTCGTCCAATCTCCAAATGGGTGATCTAGACCGGTGAGAAGGGATTGAGAGTGTTATCGTTATCGGATGATGATCGGACATTAGCATGGGGTCGATGGTAGCCTCAACCAATGCGGTAAGGTCAGCTTGTGAAAGGAAGAAATGGTCAATCCGTGAGTACTTTTTATGTAAGGGCGAGTAGTAGGTGAAGTCTTTTACATTGGGGTGTAAAGTGCGCCAGGCATCCTGAAGGGTCAATGTGTTTAGGCTGGACTTGATTGCCCTTAGAGCATTACATTTTATACAAGAGGATCCATTGGATGTATCTAGGGCCGGCTGTAGTGGGACATTAAAGTCCCCACCCAGGATAAGAGTACCTCTTTGGAAGGCCGTTAATTGGTATGATACAGATCGAAAAAAGGACACTTGTTTCGTGTTTGGGGCGTATATGTTGGCAATTGTGTAAGTCAAGTTGTGTAAAGAGCCACGGAGAAAAATGAACCTGCCGTGAGGGTCTCTTTGGATTTCTGTGACCTGAAAGGGACAACGCCGGGAGATTAGGACCGACACTCCTTTTGATTTCGCTGTGTTGTTAGGGGCGTGGTAAACCACAGGGGAGTTTCTGTCGGTGAGCTTAGGAATTCCGTCAGAACGGAAATGAGTTTCTTGAAGAAGTGCTATATGTATTTTTTCTTTCCATAATGTATAAAGCAGACGTGAACGCTTTTCAGGGGTATTCAAGGAGTACAATTTGACCCGATCTAAAGTTCCTCCTGTCACATCCGCAGATGAAGGGTACGAAGCGGGATTCATTCTTGTGGTATAGGAGAATTTTTTGGGAAGGGGGGGGGGGAGAATAGGTAGGAAGGGTCTGGGTGGGATAGGGATTTAAGAGGTATCAGAGGGAGCCAAAGTTTTATAGAGAGGGCTAACAGTGGGGGTCTAAAACCCTACACTTATAATAACCGATTAAGTGGTGGAATACACTTCACCCACTTCCTATATACAAAGAGTAATCGGAGTAGTACAGTGAGCACCTGGCCACCACCCTCCCCAGGGAGCCTAGAAGCACCGGTGCACCACTGTTGTGGGGTTAACCAGAACCAAGACAACGAAATGGAACGACAGCAGGATACTTAATGATACGTTTTCAAAAATGAAATGTGACTGGAGGTAACAAAGGATAGAATAATTCCATGCCACCTCAGAGCAGAATCAGGCTGAGAGAAGGCAGATATTGAGATTGAAAATTAAGATAATTTTGGGTGCAAATTTACTAAAGAGTACAGTGCACAAAGTGCCAGTAATCAGAGTACCTGTTTAGGGATCTCTCAGAGTAAGTCTGTCGGGGGGGCGAGTATAGTGGGCACTCATTACCAACTCCTAAAAAGGTGTGGATGCACCATCTCTGAAATTTTACTCAGAACGACAATCCACCCCCCTCCCTGTCTGGGCATCAGCCCGGGGTTCCCAACCATCCCCCTATTGGGGAACACAGTGGCGATCAAAGTGAATGTTGAACATGTCTAATAAGTACCCCTTACCTATAACACAAACCGTGTTTAACCGCATAAGTAATTATCTGTGGGAAATGTCTGTTCCCTGAAACCGTCTTTATGGCGTAGCCACTCCAGCAGGTATTTTTTTTTTTTTTCGTGCCGAGTTCCTGTGTACCCGATGGGGATGGCGACTGATGTGTGTCGTGTTGATCTCCCCTGACTATTCCCATCGGTTGACGGAGGTAAAAGAAAGGGGTAAGATGACTTCAAAAGATGTTGAGAGAAAGTTTTGCTTTACTCATCTGTCCAGGAATAACATTACTGTTGGCATGTTGTACCATTTTTTCTGGAGCTCTGCCTTGTGACCATAGAGGAGTAAAGTCGCGAGGTAACTGGCATGCGTTAAACTTGCGCAGCAATGTGGTAACTGGTAGTATAGGCCAATCACTGTGACTGTTCCAGTGAGGTACAAACTCTATTTAAACCGCTCAAACATGACCATAATACAGTCTGTAGTAGAAGGAACAGGGTCGGGCAGTTCTCTTATCGTCTTGTGGCCAAGAAACAAACGGCAATCATTAAACAGGCCAAATGGGTTATGTTGTAGACATTAGAACTCTTGTTGGTAAGAAATAGGCACTTACTCTCAGTTATCTATTCTGGCCCTTCGGGCATCCGGAGGGGTCAACTGGTCTTGGTCCCTTCTAGTTCCACGTAAGCCTTGGGGGTGCCTTGAGGTAGAGGGGGATCTCCTCCTACGGAAACTTGTCGTTTGGGTTTCCATGGGTGTCTCGGGCGGTTTGCCCCATCTACCTACCGAGCGACGGTAAGGTGCATACCAATCTGGTACTGAAATTGGCGGTAGGCCGAGCGTCTCGCAAAATTTGGGCAGGTCTTCCGGCACTCTCAGTGAGGCATTGCGGCCTTGATGGGATGCTGCCAAGCAAAAAGGAAATTTCCATTTGTACCTGATTCCTCTCGATATTAGGGCATCCAAAAGTGGTTTGAGGTCACGCCTGTGTTGGAGAGTGATCCCTGAGAGATCTTGGTACAACTGAACTGGAGTATCTCCGCAGCAAAGCCTTTGACCCCTTGCTCGGCGCAGTATCTCCTCTTTTAGCTTAAAGTCAATTAAGCAGCAGATTATGTCCCTAGGGGGATCTGTGTATTTTCCCCGGGGACGAAGAGCTTGGTGGATCCTCTCAAAGTTAATAGCAGATTGACGGGGCTTCTCAAGTATAGAATTGAACAGGGCAGTAATTTCACTTTGGACTTGCTCTCCTTCAACTGTTTAAGGTAACCCCCTCACACGCAGGTTCCGGCGGCGGCCTCTATTGTCCAGGTCTTCTAACTGACGGTTCACTTCCCTCAGCTGGAGGGTATGGTCGTCAATTTTCCTTGTTGATTTCTGGAGAACCGTGTCATGTTCATCCATTGTCTGTTCGGTGCGGGTGACCCTATCGGTGAGAGAGCGTAGGTCAATGCGGAGCTCAGCAATGGCCGCCGAGAGGGTATCTTTGATATCTGCTGCCACGGCTTTCAGGTCCATGATGTTAAGGTGTGGTCTTGTGGTGGGCTCTAAGTCCGCCTGGCTTCTTCCAAATGGCGGGGGAGACACTGCGTCTGGTGCGCTAAGCACTATGTCAGCGTGGTCCTGTGAGGTCGCGTGTGCTGAGTCTTGAGGGGGACCCCGGCGTGTCTGCGCCATGTTTCCTCGGGGAGTGCGGAACAATTCCGGGACGTTCTGGCTTTGTGCCCCAATGATTTCACGTGGGGAACGGGACCGGGAGCCAGAAGAACTTCGGGAAGCTGTCCCCATGCTATCCGGGCTGTCAAGCAGAATAATGACCGTGTCAGGTGATTATACTCCCCCGGGCAGTCGGGGATATCTAAATTGCAGGGTCTCTTAACAGTAGGCTGCAGAGGGATGAATTATTGACAGGAAGGAAAAACAGCCAAAGGTGCAGTATGTTATCCCTGGGTGGACCAATATGGCCGCCGACCTGAGGGAACTAGCCAGGTTCACGGCCCTTCCCGCAGTACGTACCGGGTGTTGCTAGTAGCTGCGGTGTCCCCCGACCATCCGGTTGCCGTTGAAGGAGGTGGTGGAACGTTTGGGTGTCAGGGGGAGCAGTACTGGGAGCGGGAGGTCACCTCCGGGAGGACCAATATGGCCGCCGTCATGCGCTGCTGGCCGAATTCGCGGCTCTTCAGACCAAAAGTACCTGGCTCTGAACTCCCTGACGGTGTCCCCGGGTCCCTCGGTCACTGGTCCAGGGGGTGGTGGAGTGATGAGGAGTAAGGGGGAACGAGTGAAGCCTCCAAGAACCGTCGCCGAGAGGACCAAGATGGCCGCCGCTCCACGACTAGGCCGAGGCCGCGGCCTTTCCTAGGGCACTTCCCCCGGTTTGGAGCTTCTGTTCTCGGCGGTCTCGGGCGGCGATTTTTTTGGTTCAGTGATGCCCAGGCTATGTATAGCACAGGAGTGCTCAGATTAAGCGTCCATCATCCCTGCCGGCTTGGCCACGCCCCGAATATTCGAAAATTCGAATATTCGAAAATTCTAAAAATAAAAAATTCGAAATTTACAAAATTGAAAAACTCGAAAATAAAAAATGAAAAATTTGAAATTTCGAAAATTCGGAATTTCGAAAATTTAAAAAAACGAACATTTTTCGTATTTCCAAATTTCCGAAAATCAGAATTTCCGAAATTCGGAAATACGAAAATTCGGAATTTCTAAAATTTAAAAAAATTTAAAATTTAAAAAAATACGGAAATTCAAAAATCGGAAATACGAAAATTCGGAAATTAAAAATTCGGAATTTCGGAAATTAAAAAATTCGGAAATTAGAATTTTCGTAAATCCGAAAATTCGGAAATTTGAAATTTTCGGAAGTCCGAAAATTCGGAAATAAAAAATACGAAGATTCGGAATTAGCGAATTTCCGTTAAAAAAAAGAATTAGAAACTAAACGAATTGCACATGTCTACTCCACAGGTCCCGCTGATTTTGGGTAGCATTATATTTGATCCACTTATCCTTCTCTTCATCAAGGGCCTAGTTCTGCAACTGAATTAAAGTTTCTATATCCCACTGCTCTTAATGAGGGGAATCTGTCCCCGCTACCTGGGTGACCCCTACAGTGGGTGTGACTTCAAATGGCATAAGGGCAGCATCCTTTGCCACTTGGTCTGCTAAAGCATTTCCTCTGGCTGTCATGTTCTTTTACCTTCAAGATGGCAACTTCTGCTGGTTTCTGAAAGGCCTCAAATAGCCGCTCTATGAGTTTTTCATGTCTCACTGGCTTCCATGCACTAGTCAAAAAGTTCAGTGCTCTCCAAATAGGCCCAAAAAATCATGAGCTATTCTAAACGCATATGTGCTGTCAGGGTAAACGTTTCCCCTTTGATTCTCTAGGAGATGACATGCTTTGACTACAGCACACAACTTTGCTTCCTGTGCTGACATCTGGGGTGTCAATGCTTCCTGATGTAAAAAAAAAAACAGCCTATGGTGCCCATAGAAGGAGGTATTGCACCTTCAGTGGTTAGAATAGAAAAATTCAATTGAATATTACTCCAAAGTCTTGTAAAAAATTACAAACTATATGTATACACCTAGGAGATAGCAAAATGGTATAGTAATCCATTATGTGTGAAGTATGGAAAAATCATAAAAAATAACAAATAAATAATGTGAGCCATAGCAGCCTTAATTTTGCTGCTAGACGAAGTAACTGAGCTTGTACTAGATTCTGCTATGATCCTGTATGTGCCACATGCAGTACAGAAAATCATGAATCAAGTACAGTAAATACCAGACATGTGTCTGCCAGTAGATTTGACAAGTACCAGTCTGCTCTTTTTGCTTCATCGAATTTGACAATCAAACGATGTGGTACTCTTCTTCCTATAATTGACGAGAAAGATGCAACAAATGGTACTGATGTAAAACCTGAGAGTTTTTCTCATGATTGTATGGCTCTTATGGAGGTAGAAAGGGCCTCCAGCAAAATATGAGCCTTTATCAGATTGTGACACACACTTATTCTACATCACATTCTTTAAGTATATAGCCAGACATGTTGCTTCCCACTGCTTTAATAAGAAGCTGATGAATGTCAGTAGCAGAAGCCTCATATTCTTCCTGTGCAGCACTAAGTTTGTTTGCTTATTGGATTCTTTCTAGGGTCTCCCAATCCCTCTAATATGGCTCTCATTTCTTGAGGACTAAAAGGTACATGCCATTTAATTTGAGACTTGCTGTCAACAGCATTACCTTCAAAAACTAATTGGGTTCTGACAAGATAAACTGCAACAGATTGCTCTGTGACAGGGTCAGAAGGGGTGGCGTCTCCCTTCCTACTCTCTTCATCTAGCTGCCACAATTTGGAAATGATGGTTTGCTCTGGAAGTTCAGAGTCTATGGGCCAGATTCACACAGAGATACGACGGTGTATCTCCTGATACACCGTCGTATCTCTGAGTTGTGCCGGTCGTATCTATGCGACTGGTTCATAGAATCAGTTACGCATAGAAATGCCTAAGATCCGACAGGTGTAACTGTGTTACACCGTCGGATCTTAGGCTGCAATTCCAGGCCAGCCGCTAGGTGACGTTTCGGTTTATTTACGCAACGAATATGCAAATGAGGAGATACGCCGATTCAGAAACGTCGTTTGCGTTCGGCCTTTTCCGGCGGATAGTTACCCCTGGGTCTATGAGGCGCAGCCAATGTTAAGTATGGCCGTCGTTCCCGCGACTAAATTTTAATTTTTTACTTTGTTTGCGTAAGTCGTTCGCGCATACGGATGGACGTAATTTACGTAAACGTCGAAACCAATGACGTCCTTGCGACGTCATTTGGAGCAATGCACGCTGGGAAAATTTCTGGACGGCGCATGCGCTGTTCGATCGGCGCGGGAACGCACCTGATTTGAATACACTATCCCTAGCCGCGGAATTTGAATTCCGCCGGGGGATTTACGATACGCCGCCGCAAGTTTTGAGGTGTTTTGTGAATTACTTTTGTGAATTACCCACTTGCCTCAAAAACTTGCGGCGGCGGATCTTAAATCAGATAGGTTACGCGCATCTAAAGATCCGCTAACCTATGTGAATCTGGCCCTATCTGTTTCTCTGGCCAAAGCCTTAAGTTTAGAGAGATCTAGTTTTGCATATGTGCCTTTTGATTTATACCAATCATCTGTTTCTAGGATATGAGTCAAATCCCTCTTTGTAGGTTGATATGGGGCTGTTAAACCTATGCTCTCTACTATATTGCCCAGCTCATCTTTTGTGTGTTTCATGTAATCCAATTCTTGTGCTGTTGTGGATGGACCCCTTAAAGCCAAACTGGCAGCCACATAAGGTAGGGGGGTCCTCCTCTACAGAGTCTTCTGGCCAAATGTAGTAAATTTGGGCAGTACTTTTATTAACCACTTGACCACTGGTCACTTAAACCCCCTTCCTAACCTGACTAATTTTCAGCTTTCAGTGCTCTCACAATTTGAATGACAATTACTCAGTCATACAACACTGTAGAACAGGAAGAATGTTGCGCTATTAATAAAAACTAAACTAGACAAACAGTTGATAACAGAAAAAAATTGAAAATGTTATGAATGCAAAGAAAACCCCTAAATGAAAGAGGAATAAAACAATAACTGGCAAAAAGAGTCTTTGTATCAATCAACAATCGTTACAAGCAAGTTCTTCAATAATGAATAAACTGTTGAAAACATAAACGAGTGGAGGCTTACCAAATGGCAAGCAATAACCAGCTTGCGGCTGCAAACCCCAGCCAGGGCCTTTTGATGATCCTCGTAGGGGGATGACAAGGGGGTAGATGTTGAAGCTTCCCACTCCAAGAGCCACAAGATCACGGCGTGTCACACACAAAAAGAAGGAACTCAATGGTGAAGTACAGCAGGACCAGTATGTATAAGTTATTCGTGACTCAAGGGACCACCACCACCAGAACACCCTAATTTTAGAAGGCTTACCAGAACGTAGGCAATATAAACATGTGGCTAAACCCCTAGCCAGGGCCTTTAGGATCCTCACGCGGTGATATATCCTACAGGTCCTCCGGTATGTAAAGGTCAGTGGGTGCATAGAAAAAACGATAATGCCCACATAGTGAAGTATGCAAGTTGAGGGATTTAATATAAAAAAATAGTACACTTACAGGTTTAAAAGCAGAATAATAGATAGAAGCCGGCCGGCTCTAACAATCGCCCGTCCACACGGAACGACGAAAACGTCTTGCGTCAGCACGCTACCTTCCCGACGCACGTTTCGTCAAAAGTTGACGTCATCAAGGGGCACGGGCGACGTGCTGACACCACACATATAAATAAGCTAAAACCAAGCCTCGATCTGAGTCACGGGCTAAGTGACCGCCAAGAAGGCCATGCTGGAACGCATAAATGAAAACAAAACCAGGAAAGGTTTTAACGTAACATAAGCTAGATGGCCATCTTGTGGTAAAATAAGTGAATAACGGTGCAGGTCCAAATGTGTAAAGAACTCATTCAGCTATACCAATTATATACAAAATTCTATTGAGGAAGTTTGATCATCTTAAATGATTTAAGATGATCAAACTTCCTCAATATTCACTTATTTTACCACAAGATGGCCATCTAGCTTATGTTACGTTAAAACCTTTCCTGGTTTTGTTTTCATTTATGCGTTCCAGCATGGCCTTCTTGGCGGTCACTTAGCCCGTGACTCAGATCGAGGCTTGGTTTTAGCTTATTTATATGTGTGGTGTCAGCACGTCGCCCGTGCCCCTTGATGACGTCAACTTTTGACGAAACGTGCGTCGGGAAGGTAGCGTGCTGACGCAAGACGTTTTCGTCGTTCCGTGTGGACGGGCGATTGTTAGAGCCGGCCGGCTTCTATCTATTATTCTGCTTTTAAACCTGTAAGTGTACTATTTTTTTATATTAAATCCCTCAACTTGCATACTTCACTATGTGGGCATTATCGTTTTTTCTATGCACCCACTGACCTTTACATACCGGAGGACCTGTAGGATATATCACCGCGTGAGGATCCTAAAGGCCCTGGCTAGGGGTTTAGCCACATGTTTATATTGCCTACGTTCTGGTAAGCCTTCTAAAATTAGGGTGTTCTGGTGGTGGTGGTCCCTTGAGTCACGAATAACTTATACATACTGGTCCTGCTGTACTTCACCATTGAGTTCCTTCTTTTTGTGTGTGACACGCCGTGATCTTGTGGCTCTTGGAGTGGGAAGCTTCAACATCTACCCCCTTGTCATCCCCCTACGAGGATCATCAAAAGGCCCTGGCTGGGGTTTGCAGCCGCAAGCTGGTTATTGCTTGCCATTTGGTAAGCCTCCACTCGTTTATGTTTTCAACAGTTTATTCATTATTGAAGAACTTGCTTGTAACGATTGTTGATTGATACAAAGACTCTTTTTGCCAGTTATTGTTTTATTCCTCTTTCATTTAGGGGTTTTCTTTGCATTCATAACATTTTCAATTTTTTTCTGTTATCAACTGTTTGTCTAGTTTAGTTTTTATTAATAGCGCAACATTCTTCCTGTTCTTATGTGATTTGTGTTTGTATGACACTGTCATGTTGCAGCTTAGCTAGCCATTTTAAATGTCAAAGCGCGGTATTTTCTTTTTCTGATACAACACTGTAACCATATGACATTTTTGTCCTCTTTTTCCACACAAATAGAACTTTCTTTTGGTGGTATTTAATCACCATTGGGTTTTTTATTTTTTGCGCTATAAAAGAAAAAAAATGAAAATTCTGTAAAAAAAAAAGTTTTTTTCTTTGTTTCTGTTTAAAATTTAGCAAATTAGTAATTTTTCTGCATAAATTTTGGCCAAAATTTATACTGCTACGATAAACATAAGTACGAATTGTTGGATATTATTTGGTCTTTGTGAAAGTTATAGATTCCACAAGCTATGGTGCCAATCTCTGAAAATTGATCACACCTGAAGTACTGACGACATATCTCATTTCTTGAGACCCTAACATGCCCGAAAAGTACAAATACCCCCCAAATGACCCCTTTTTGGAAATAAGACATTCCAAGGTATTTAGGAAGAGGCATGGTGAGTTTTTTGAAGTTGTAATTTTTTTCCCACAATTCTTTGCAAAATCAAGATTTTTTTC
The DNA here is from genome assembly GCF_905171775.1 of Rana temporaria. Classification (NCBI taxonomy): domain Eukaryota; kingdom Metazoa; phylum Chordata; class Amphibia; order Anura; family Ranidae; genus Rana; species Rana temporaria. Next base: position 340,260,756 of record NC_053492.1, on the reverse strand, counting down.
TTTTTTTTTTTTTCACAAAATTGTCATATTAGCAGGTTATTTATCACACACAGCATATGCATGCCACAAATTACACCCCAAAACACATTCTGCTATTACTCCCGAGTATGGCGATACCACATGTGTGAGACTTTTACACAGCGTGGACACATACAGGCCCAACATGCAGGGAGCACCCAGGCCAATTCTGACATTTCTCTCCTACATGTAAAATTCATCATTTATTTGCTAGAAAATAACAAAACAGTAAAGTTAGCCCCATGTTTTTGCATAATGTGAAAAATGAAGTTACGTCGAGTAAATAGATACCTAACATGTCACCCTTCAAAATTGCACACGCTCATGAAATGGCACCAAACTTTGCTACTTAAAAATCCCCATAGGCGATCGGAACAGAGAGGGGAGGAACCGGCGTCATGACATGAAGCCTGTTTGTTTGCAAGTGATCGCTCCTTCATTTGATGGTCGATTACATGGTAAACGGACGCTATCAGCGGCTGTGTACCGTGATGCGCCCAGGGGGTGCGCGGGAGCGAAATTCTGGGAGGACATCGATGTACGCCCTCGCAGAATTATCGACCCGCCTTGTAGCCATCATTCAGCAATGGGCGGGTCGGCAAGTGGTTAAACATCTCCGTCAAGCCAGTTTGATTTTTTACTTTAGCTTCTGTCTCCCATGTGCAAGCTATTCTCCACGTTCCTTCACTGCACAGTAGTGGGCCATAATCGTGCAGAAAAGTTTGCCATACATGTCAAAAGTTCCTTCAGATTTTAAATGTTTAGCTGTTCCTTTTGTCCATTCTACCCATTTATCTAGGGGCTCAGTATAGGCGGAACTGTACCTTTGGTTCATATATTCTCTAGCGCTCATCTTGTGCTGGGAAATATCTGAAGGCCTCTCACCCTTCATTACCTTATTTAATTTAATGCCCATAATGACTGGCCAGTCTTCTCTACTTGTGCCTATACCCTCTTGCCTCTAAAACAAATAGTACAGCAAATCTGCAGATTTACAAGAATAGTCTCTACTTATCTATAAGATAGAAGGGGTTTATGACAATAGACAAAACACTCATTAAGAGACGCTCCTTGTCTTTTCTCTTTTCTGGGTTTTATCTGGGCGCCCACAAGGAGTCAATGCAGGGAACTACAGAGGATTCTCCCTATCCACACACAGTCCAACCCGTGAAGCGGAACACAAACACATTCACACACACGTTACCCAACCAGAAAGGTCCAAGAGTGGTCTGGTTTCCTTGAGAACCGCCGGATAGGATACATAGGAAAGGCAGAAATATAGCAAGCTTAAAGCGGTGGTTCACCCTCCCGAAGACAGCCGGAGTAGGTCTCGGCTCTTCACGGCGCCTGCGCACAGGCTATGGCGCAGGCGCCGTGAAGAGCCAAGCCTATTTCGGCTATTTCCGGAGAAGCGTGACGTGCCAGGGCCGGCCGTCAATCACCTTCTCTCTCCATAGGAACGCCCATTCCCCGGAATCTTCAATGTACAATAGCACTGTGAGTACGGGGATAAAAAAATATAGACAGGCATACTGTAGCTCGCGCTACTATGCCGAATTTAATGCTAGAGGAAAAAAACATTTTTTTTTTTTTTATATAGGGTGAACCCCCGCTTTAAGGAAAACTTACCTAGCCGGCATTTAGAGGTCTGCGTTCCCAATTATCCCAATCAAAGCGCGGTTCCTTCTGGAGACTCTGCCAAACTCCTTATATCTGACTCGCCAAAAAAACTGTTATGGAAATATTTCTGACTGGGACTCTAAAAACAGAAGTTAATACTGCAGCTGCAGGAACAGATCCACAAGATGCAATCACTGTGTGTAAAATGTCCGTTCAGTGTTAAAATGTATTATTACATGTTATTTTATACATAGATAAAATATGGACGGTTGGGACTTTAAATGAGATGCGATTAGCAATATGCGATTAAGTATAAATATATATATATAATGGCAAATGTAAAAATTCTTACCATAAAGACCAGGCTCATTGTCGTTTTTTGACTAGCTGACCCAGTTTGATGTGGTCCGCACCCAGTTTGGTGGTATTTTGGTTTGGTAGGCATGTTTTTGGTTTCACCCCTGTTTTTTGTATTTTGTTTTTTCAGTGCTCTCATTTGCCAGACCAACCATAGATAGGGGCGGTTCTATGTTGCTTTCTGCTCCCTGTCTATTAATTAGCACACCTGGGTTCCTCCTTTTGGAGGCCTTAAAAATCACAGTTAGGACTGCAGTTACACAGAGTGCCGTGACGTGGCCTGCAGCTTCCCAGACATTTGCAAATGACTGCAACTGAACCTCTGTTTTAATTACATTCAGTTAGACAGACTAATTTGGTTTTGTGCTTCTTTGGTTTGGTATTTTTGAGCCTGGTCTTTATGGTAAGAATTTTTACATTTGCCATTATATATATATATTTATACTTAATCGCATATTGCTAATCGCATCTCATTTAAAGTCCCAACCGTCCATATTTTATCCTTACAGGGATGGAGGCCTGTGGTGACCCAAACCACATGCCTCATATAAAGTCCCAACCCCATTTTTTACATTAACCAGGGATGGAGATGCGATTCCAGGAGTGTCACACATTGCCTCCACAGATCTACCACCAACAAGTTAATTCATGCATTGTCGTTTTTTGACTAGCTGACCCAGTTTGATGTGGTCCGCACCCAGTTTGGTGGTATTTTGGTTTGGTAGGCATGTTTTTGGTTTCACCCCTGTTTTTTGTATTTTGTTTTTTCAGTGCTCTCATTTGCCAGACCAACCATAGATAGGGGCGGTTCTATGTTGCTTTCTGCTCCCTGTCTATTAATTAGCACACCTGGGTTCCTCCTTTTGGAGGCCTTAAAAATCACAGTTAGGACTGCAGTTACACAGAGTGCCGTGACGTGGCCTGCAGCTTCCCAGACATTTGCAAATGACTGCAACTGAACCTCTGTTTTAATTACATTCAGTTAGACAGACTAATTTGGTTTTGTGCTTCTTTGGTTTGGTATTTTTGAGCCTGGTCTTTATGGTAAGAATTTTTACATTTGCCATTATATATATATATTTATACTTAATCGCATATTGCTAATCGCATCTCATTTAAAGTCCCAACCGTCCATATTTTATCCTTACAGGGATGGAGGCCTGTGGTGACCCAAACCACATGCCTCATATAAAGTCCCAACCCCATTTTTTACATTAACCAGGGATGGAGATGCGATTCCAGGAGTGTCACACATTGCCTCCACAGATCTACCACCAACAAGTTAATTCATGCATTGTCGTTTTTTGACTAGCTGACCCAGTTTGATGTGGTCCGCACCCAGTTTGGTGGTATTTTGGTTTGGTAGGCATGTTTTTGGTTTCACCCCTGTTTTTTGTATTTTGTTTTTTCAGTGCTCTCATTTGCCAGACCAACCATAGATAGGGGCGGTTCTATGTTGCTTTCTGCTCCCTGTCTATTAATTAGCACACCTGGGTTCCTCCTTTTGGAGGCCTTAAAAATCACAGTTAGGACTGCAGTTACACAGAGTGCCGTGACGTGGCCTGCAGCTTCCCAGACATTTGCAAATGACTGCAACTGAGCCTCTGTTTTAATTACATTCAGTTAGACAGACTAATTTGGTTTTGTGCTTCTTTGGTTTGGTATTTTTGAGCCTGGTCTTTATGGTAAGAATTTTTACATTTGCCATTATATATATATATTTATACTTAATCGCATATTGCTAATCGCATCTCATTTAAAGTCCCAACCGTCCATATTTTATCCTTACAGGGATGGAGGCCTGTGGTGACCCAAACCACATGCCTCATATAAAGTCCCAACCCCATTTTTTACATTTTATACATAGATAAGAAAGGGGTGGTGTGAGATGTTATTAAAAACAATTAAATAGAGTTATGTTATTAAAAGCTAACAAATAGGAATATATTATTAAAAGCTATCGAATAGAACAATTGCAAAAGTAAAACGTTGAGAGGGGAGGGGGAGTAGAGACCGAAAGAACAGACGTGTCTGTTTGTTAGGTGAAGGTTACAGAACACATTTCAACAGCGTGAACAAGATGGAGTCTCTTGTGCTTAAATGAACAATACAGTGAATGTCCATGTCAATATAAACCAAAGTGCTTTAAAATGATAATTCAGCAGTTGGTACAATTAATTTAAAAGTGTCTGGGCCCATTCACAGTAAAGCAATTGTGGTGCATTAGCATATGGGTATATTCACATACAGTTGGTATAGAAAAGAATCAACCCCCTTTAAGATAATTACATGTTGCTTTGCAGCCTAAGGCAGATATAGTTTTTGTTTTATCCAGTTGCCCAGACTTAAACCCCATTAAAAATCTGGGAAATTATTTGAAGACTGCAGTTCAAAAAACAGTCGCCATCAAATTTAACTGAAATTGAGCAGTTCTGCAAAGAAGAGTGGGCAAATATTGCAAAGTCTAGATGTGCTATATTAGTAGAAACATATCCCAACAGACTAAAGGCTGTAATTAAAGCAAAATGTGCTTCAACAAAAAATGACACAATTGGGTGATCATTTTTCGCATATAAGCATGAAACCGCTGCTCACCATAGTCGATCCTAGTTGCTGCTCCTCGGGCCATGCCCCCTGACATGTTTTGCCCCACCCATACATCATCATGGGTATGGCCCAAAGAATGGCCTTGACTGAGGCTTTCACATAAATATATCTACACTAGGATTGGCTATGGTGAGCGGCAGTTTCATGCTTATGTTCATTGCTCACTGGATGATTTTTCTTACACTGGAATCCCTACTATCTTGAATGCCAATGGAGCCTTACACCTCAGACTGGAGCACCGCCAAGCACTAATAGCCTTAGAGCAAGTTTTTTTGGCAACGCACATTGCACAACTTCCAAGTGTGAATTGGTTCAGCCCCACAAATAAAGCCTGTCCACATTCAATCCATGCCTTAGGGCTCACTCACGCCAGCCCCATTATATTTTTTTCAATATACATTTCATTGTTTGTTCTTCAATTGCGGGCTGCCAGCAAACATTAAGTTCACGGAACCCGCGTGCACTCTCCTGCCGCGTTCAGCTCACACGCCTGCTAGGAGGCAAATTCAAAGGTACGCCCATTTGCCTGCCCGTGCCATTCTGCCAATGTAAATCGGCGTGCGGCGGTCAGCAAGTGGTTAAACAGGTTTCATTACAATATTACACTCTCCATTAAAAAAATCGAACAAACATTTTGAAAAATAACATGAAGTTTGATTCCACCTGGATTAACAGGACAACCAAGTAGCTAGCTTTTTAGGGACAGAAGTCAGCAATAGCAGTTTACCAATTTCTCTCAGCACAGGTATTCTAGAAACAAACGTTTTAATAAACATTACTAAAGCACAAAGCTCATAATATTCAGAGTATAAGCCAATCTAAATATAAAGAAAAGAGACCATTGGCATTTTATTTATGCAAAGTTAGTGGCACTTAGTGCTCATGCAAATAGTGTGAGCCATATAATGAATACCCCATAATAATCCACAATATTGAATACATACCAGCAATCAAAAAATAAAGTTCAAAAGTATAATATGCAAACATAAAGTCCATATGTGGTAGACCCCAACACCAAAACAATTTGCTTCTATATGTAGATAGCTTCTAGTTCTTTCACCACAGGTGCTCAATAGAAAGGTGGCAACTCACCAGAGGTGTTTGACCCCTTTTAACAGGATGGTCCAAAAACACATTTGGAAAACCAGATTGGTTCCATTGCTGACATCACTCCACTCCAATGTTCCCCTTTAGGATCATCATTTCCAGGTCCTGTGAGATACCCTATTGACTTTACCATCTAGAGCAAGGCTTGCATCACATGCTAGAGCCGGAGGAAACAGCCAAACCTGCGCATGCTGTACACACCTAGTGCTGGGATACAGGCACTTCTACATGTGAGTGCATTACATACCTTACTGCTTTTATATCAAATCAATAAACGTACTACACTATGAGACTTTTCATATGTCTCTGTGGAGTCATTTTTAAATCCTAGTTCTATCCTGAGGGAACATTGGAGTCAAGTGGTGTCAGCAGTGGAACTAATCTGCTCCCCTTGAGTCGCTTCACTGCCTTACTCTCTCTTCACACGGAGAGAGAGGAATCAGAATCACTCCGCGGCGCCAGGAGGTGACAGCACTACAGAGGACGCGATGGCTGGGACTTGAGCCAGCATGGCATGAGGAACGGGCGCGGATGAGGTATTCTTCCGCGCCCGAAATTCAAGAAATAGTCCCTCCCCTGCTGCGGCCGACACATAAGAATGCACATACAGTAGCAAGTTAAAAAAAAAACGTAAAATGTAAATGGGGGGGGGGGCGGGAGGTTTCGTTGCTGTGTGGGATTGGTGCTGGACGTTGTTAAGTCCCGCCTTCGCCCAATCACAGAGTGCAGGAGACTGAAAATGGGTGGGGGCGGGACTCCAGGATCTAACACGATCGTGGACAGGCCAGCCCCGCCGCTCGCTGTGTCATTCGGCTGACAAGTTTCCTTTTCTTAGTCCTTCCTTAAAAAAAAAATCGAAAGCGACGCGGGAAAGACGGGTATACTTTTACATGGTGTACTAAGTTTACACTTTGTAAAAGGTGCCCTATCTTTGCGATGGCAAACTAACACTTGCGGCGACGTAACGACTGGAAAAAATTTCGTGGATCGCCGTAACTGCTAATTTGCATACCCGACACTGGTTTACGACGCGAAATCCCCCCAGCGGCGGCCGCGGTACAGCATCCTAAGATCTGACAGTGTAAAACTATTACACCTGTCGGATCTTAGGGATATCTATGCGTAACTGATTCTATGAATCAGTCGCATAGATAGAAACAGGGATACGACGGCGTATCAGCAGATACGCCGTCGTATCCCTTTTGTGAATCTGGCCCTATATGTTTTCATTTTGCTATTGAACTTTATTTTATGATTGCTGTTATGTATTCATAATTTTGGATAATTACGATGTATTCATTATATGGTTCACACTATTTGCATGAACACTAAGCACCACTACCTTTACATTTTCACTACTAATATTAAGTAATCCATTCACTCTTAAAAGGGGCAGCTACTATATTGCTCAACATATCACATAGGGCGCCAATCTTTGTTTTTTGACACTCGTTTTATTTATATAGTTCAAATAAATTTTTCAGGAGCGTAATGTTAATGAGTAATGAGAGTAATGGAAACAAGAAGGTTAGACATTGGTAAACACAAATGTTTTCAACAGTTTTTGAATGCAAATGTGGCAAAACAAAAATGTTCAAGGTCCTTTAAATAAGCAGTTTTAATCTTAACGTTAGTTGAATATTAAATGGCATAGAATAAAAAATATTGCTTTATATATTGTTATTTCTGTAGGCACTTTTTAGTTTAAATAAATCTCTGTTTTGAAACGATCAAGATGGTGCTGACATTGTCTAAAAGCAATAAAAGTTTTTGCAAATATATAAATGAGTGGGGGTCTGTTTATTCTTTCCTTTTAGGGTGTGATCTATGAAGCAAAAATACTGCATGCAGATAGGATTTAAAGCAATCATATTTTAAATAGCATTCCAGCCAAAAGTGGTGAAAGGTTTACACCTCTGTAAAGTTTTTATTTTGTCTGTTCCTTCTTCTCTCCTGTTCCAATAATGCAACAGGAAGTGAAGGCATCCCATCGTGAAGGGAAATCCTAACGTTGATAGTTTTCACTAGAACAGGTGTCCCTATTGGGAAATTGTTACTGTGTACAACAGGGCTATCTTTAGAAAGTATTTACTTCACAGTGTAAACTTGTTGCTAAAATTCAACCAGAGCTAAATCTCATGATGGCCAGGTGTTACATCACACCACTGGTTACACACTTTAACACCACTTCCACCTAGAGCACTTATAAGGTACTTAGGCACTTCTTTCCATCACAAGGATTTGTTGCAGGACAGTCTATATCTGGGTTTTCGCATTCTCGTCCTGAACACGCTTACCCTATCTCTTGCACTATACTATATGAGTACCCCACATAGGAATACCCTCACTTGTAGCGATGACAGAGACCAGACTAAAGGGAGCTAATTCTAAACAACAGGTGAACATTAGCTCTGCTGATGGCTTGCAAAACATCCACACTCAGAGTGACGATGTGTCACTTGCATTGGGGCAGGAACTACGGATGATGTGAAATAGGTGGGGTAGGGGGCGCTACATACAATATATATATAAATTAAATCTTAATAACATATGTGGAAAAAATATATGAATAAATAAATAAATACATGTGCATTTATGTGTGTAAAGTCCATCAATCACCAACAACAGTTGAACAAGATGAACAGTATTAAAGTCCAAAAACCAGGTGTATCCAATAATTGCCAAGATGCACACAGGATATATGCAATATTTGTTGGTTTGCTGGATGGTATAATCCGTGCTCACAAAGCCTTCACCATGAAATAAAACACCCAACGTGATCAAGTAAAGGATGGCTCCTTACCAACTCCTATTGACTCTTTAACTAAAAAGAAGTCAAATGCGCTTTTGGGGAACCCTGTCCCATGTGATATAGTCAAATCTTGCAGTCAGTTTGATGATACATATACCAGGGAGAAAGACCACAATAGTGTGATACCTTTTATTAAGAACTTGAATACATAAAAACTTTAGCCAAATGGCTGCTAACCGGATCAGGTGCCACAATCCCGGCACTGAGGCTGTAGGCATATCTCAAAGTCAGGTAGATTAGAGAGGGTCTCCTTTGCGGTATGCTGTAGACAGCGTCGCATGCGAGGCGGCGTGCGTGTCAGCGCCGACAACCAGCAGACCCGGAAGTGTGTCGTACCAGAGGCGTACACCATTCACGTACGACGCACTTCCAGGTCTGCTGGTTGTCGGCGCTGACACGCACGCCGCCTCGCATGCGACGCTGTCTACAGCATACCGCAAAGGAGACCCTCTCTAATCTACCTGACTTTGAGATATGCCTACAGCCTCAGTGCCGGGATTGTGGCACCTGATCCGGTGAGCAGCCATTTGGCTAAAGTTTTTATGTATTCAAGTTCTTAATAAAAGGTATCACACTATTGTGGTCTTTCTCCCTGGTATATGTATCATCAAACTGACTGCAAGATTCGACTATATCACATGGGACAGGGTTCCCCAAAAGCGCATTTGACTTCTTTTTAGTTAAAGAGTCAATAGGAGTTGGTAAGGAGCCATCCTTTACTTGATCACGTTGGGTGTTTTATTTCATGGTGAAGGCTTTGTGAGCACGGATTATACCATCCAGCAAACCAACAAATATTGCATATATCCTGTGTGCATCTTGGCAATTATTGGATACACCTGGTTTTTGGACTTTAATACTGTTCATCTTGTTCAACTGTTGTTGGTGATTGATGGACTTTACACACATAAATGCACATGTATTTATTTATTTATTCATATATTTTTTCCACATATGTTATTAAGATTTAATTTATATATATATATTGTATGTAGCGCCCCCTACCCCACCTATTTCACATTATCACGGTTCAGATACTGTTATAGGGAGGCTGCTTCCAAGTTGTGATAGAAATGTATTATATTATTTTTTATTCACATAATTTAGGTTTATGTTATCTCAGTGGTAACATTCAAATCTTGCTCTGTGGCGCGAACTTATATCAATTTCAACAGGAACTAGGGATGAGCTTCGAGTTCGAGTCAAACTCATGTTCGACTTGAACATTGCCTGTTCGGCGAACAGTGAACAATTTGGGGTGTTCGCTGCAAATTCGAAAAGCCTCGGAACACCCTGTAAAAGTATATGGGAGAAATCTAAAGTGCTAATATGCTATTGTCCTAAAAAGTTATTGTCCTAAAAAGTGTTTGGGGACCCGGGTCCTGCCCCAGGGGACATGAATCAATGCAATTTTTTTTTTTTTTTTAAATGCAGTTTTTTCGGGAGCAGTGATTTTAATAATGCTTAAAGTGACACTTTTTAGGACAATAACTTACATATTAGCCTTTAAAATTAGCAATTTAGATTTCAAACGTTCGAGTCCCATAGACTTTAACAGGGTTCTAAAGTTCACATAAACTTTTGGTCTGTTCACAGGTTCTGGTGCGAACCGAACGGGGTTTTGTTCGGCTCATCTCTAGCAGGAACCATTCTGAACACTGGTCTCTGCATCTGATTCTAACTATTTCAGGCATGCGTCAAGCGACCCTACACGACAAAAGAAACATTTTCTGCAGCCATGTCACAATTCACAATTCCTCAAACAAGTTATGTTCTTTTTAAGTCGTCTTTGTCCAGGACTCAGAAACTCCCCACCTTTTCTGATGTGCAGGTCTTATAGGACACTGGGTCAGAGGGGAATTAAGAGGAGGTGAAGGCAGGGATGGAGAAATTTGAAGAAGATTTCTCCCCTCCAAATTATACTGGACACTATATTGAAGAGGAAGCTTCACACAACATTCTTGTCAATGTTGAAAAGCTCATTGCCTCTGTTCGCAAAAGCCTTGGTATTGTGCAGGAGGTTGATGACTCTCCTCCATCTCACCACACCCCCTTGAGCAGAAAGAGACCTATAAAAATTTCCAAAGTGTATCCTTTTCATGAAAACATAGAAAGTGCAGTCTATTACAATTTTGTTACCCTTAAGAATTTTTAACATCTTTTTTGCTGAACTGTTGAACAGTGGATGGGCAGGTGTTACATCACACCACTGGTCACACACTATAACACCACTTCCACCTAGAGCACTATCTAGTGGAAAAAATAGAGTTAGGTACCTGGTAACTCTTTTTCTAAGAATTCTTCCAAGGCAGCATCCGAGAGATAGGCTCCTCCTCCCTGAAACAGGAAACACATTAGTCCACCATTATAAATTTCGCAGTCTCACCTGCATGCCTCATGCCGCGTACACACGACCGTTTTTCAGATGACATTTTTAATGGTCTAGAAAAAAAGATTTTTTTTTTAACCCGATTGTTAAACCGGCCTCGCCTACACACGATCGTAAAAAAAAATGCTCTAGCAAAGCGCGGTGAGGTACAACACGTACGACGGCACTATAAAGGGGAAGTTCCATTCGGATGGCGCCACCCTTTGGGCTGCTTTTGCTGATTTCGTGTTAGTAAAAGACAATTTGCGCTTTTCAGTCTGTTACAGCGTGATGAATGTGCTTACTCCATTTTTTACAACGTTAAAAACGACAATGTTAAAGACGTCGTGAAAAATTAGAGAATGTTCTAAATTTTTAATGGCCATTTTTTACATAGTGAAAAATGCTCTGGAGCCCACACATGATCGTTTTTAATGACATTAAAAAAAAAAAATTTTTACAACCCGAAAAACGGTCGTGTGTACGCGGCATGCAATGTATTAAAGTACAGAAGGAAATCTCAGCAAGCTTAAAGCTCCCCCATTGTACCTGGTATTTGTCCTTTAAGGGTGGGAACTAGTGCTGCCCTGGTACGTAACTCTATTTTCTCAAATCGTCTTCCAGGGCAGCATCCGAGAGTATGTATCAAGCAATACTTACTAGGGTGGGGGTAGAGACTGGAGCACCTTGGGACCAAATGCCTGGTCTTGGTCGGACAGCTGGTCTATACGATAGTGCCTTGCTAAGGTACTGAAGCTTGACCACGTCGCTTCCCTGCAGATCTGCTCCGGAGTCGCCCCTGCTTTCTCTGCGACCGAGGTTGCCCAGGCTCTGGTTGTGTGTGCTCTGATCCCGCCTGGAGGAGTGAGGTTTTGTGCCTCATAGGCCATTCTAATGCATCTGCTGATGGTATTCTTGGATGCCTGCTTCCCCTTGTTAACTTCCGCATAGAGGACAGAGAGAGGTCGTTCTTTGCCAAATCTTCATTCTCTCGAGGTATGTAATAAGTGTGTTTCTTACATCGAGTTTGCTGTAATTGATGATGATATTTTGGGTTATATGTAATGTTGAAAAGACCTTGGGTAGGAAGGTCTGGTCTGGTAAGAGAATTATTTTGTCTTAGTGTATTAGGCAGTATGGTTCCATCACGGACAGGGCTTGGATTTCGCTTACTCTTCTGGTGGATACTAGGGCCACAAGAAATGCAGTTTTTAGAGTAAGGTTTTTGTTTGAGCTGTCCTCTATAAGTTCGAATGGAGGGGAGAGGAATCCTCTAAGACGGTGGTCATCAACCCTGTCCTCAGGGCCCACTAACAGGCCAGGTTTGCAAGATAACTGAAATACATCACAGGTGATATCATTTGCTGCTCAGTGATTGCAGTATTCTAGTCTGCATCTATCCAAGGTAATACATAAAATCTGGCCTGTTAGTGTGCCCTGAGGACAGGGTTGATGACCACTGCTCTAAGACATGTCTCAAGTTGGAGTTATATTAATTTTAGCCAGTCTAGCTCTTTTAAGTGACATTGGGAATCGCTTTATCAGGGGAAACTCTGCGAGTCTGTAGTCCATGAACGAGGAGAGTGCTGCCACTTGTACCTTCAGCGTGGCTTGGGAGATATTTTTGTCTGCTTCATCTTGCAGAAAATCCAGAATTGTTGGGATTATTCGTCTGCTGCGGATCAGTTTGTTTTTGTTACAGACAAACTTTTTCCTCACTTTCTCATAGATTGCCCTGGTCACGGGCTTCCTACTGTCTAGAATGGTATTGATCACCTTGTCTTACAGTCCTTTGTTCTGAAGTCTTCCCCTTTCAGTAACCAAGCCGAAAGCTTCAGGATTCTGTGGTTTGGGTGGTTGACTGGGCCCTGTGATAAGAGATCTGGCCGGTCCGTCAGTGTCAGTTGAGGTTGGATGCTGAGGTTTTTCAAGTGGCTGAACCATGCTCTTTGGGGCCAGTGCGGTGCTACTAGTATCACCGTTGCTCTCCATGCCTTTATTTTTTGAATCACTCTGGGTATTATGGCAGTAGGAGGGAATGCATAACACAGTTGCCATCTCCAGCTCTGACTGAAGGCATCTACTCCACTGTTGTCATCAAGTAAAATTTAGTGAGAAGAACGTTGGGGATTTTGTGTTTGCTTTGGAGGCGAACAGATCTACCTCGGGCATCCCCCACGTTTGAGTGATTTGTTCGAAGGTCGTTTGGTTTAGTGACCACTTATGGTCTTCCGGCTCAGGGAATCTGCCAGAGTATTGTCTGTTCCTTTCAGGTGGATGGCTGATATTGACCTTATGTTTGATTCCGCGTATAGCAGGATTGTTTCCGTCAGCCTCATCAAGCTTTGGGACTTTGTCCTTCCTTGCCTGTTTAGGTATGCCACGTGGTGTTGTCCGATAGTATTTTTACATCTCTCCCCTGTATTGCTGGTTTGAACGCTTTCAATGCTTCACCCGCAGCTTTTAGCTCCCTCATATTTAAGGAGGCTTGGGCCCATCTGGAACTCCATTTCCCCTGTGTGCAGAGGCCCTCCATGTGTGCCCCCCAGCCTAGAGGGCTGGCATCGGTGGTGATCCTAAATGGGTTGGATTGAGCCCATTTGCATCCTTCGATGTATCGAAGTGAGTTGGGCCACCATTGGAGTGTTTGTTTGACTGTGGTCGGAACCGGAATGGGATGAGTGGTTGCCATCCCACTGGGACAGAATGTAATTCTGTAGGGGTCTCGTGTGAATATGTGCCCAGGTGACGGCTGGGATTGAAGATGTCATCAGCCCTAGCACTGTCGTTCCCTGTCTGATTGTAATGGCGTTGGTCCATCTTAGGCCCCGTACACACGGTCGGACAAAACCGATGAGAATGGACCAAGGTTCAGTTTCATCGGTTCAAACCGACCGTGTGTATAGCCGATCGGTCTGTTTTCCTTCAGTCCAAAATTTTAAAACATGCTTCAAAACCGAACCGATGGACCGCTGCCCCAAATATACCACTCTTTGACTTGGGGTCATCTGTGATTTCTCTGCATTCACTATCCACCCCAGGTTTTGCAGATGGGACATGCTTGTGCACAGGTTGTTTTCTAGGGTTTCCACTGAATCTGCAAAGAATAGTAGATTGTCTAGGTATGGTATTATGCCAATGCCTTGTTGTCTTGGACCCTTTAGCGCTCCTGTCATTATCTTTAAGGAAGATTCTGGGTGCTGAGGAGATGCCAAAAGGGAGAGCTGTATATTGCAGGTGCAGAGTGGTTGCTGGCCCTTGTACAGCGAACCTCAGGAATTTTTGATGATCCTCCTTTATGGGGACATGTAGGTAGGCATCCTGTAGGTCTATGGTTGCCCTAAATGTCTCCTGTGTTAGGATGTTTCTGATCGAGTAAAAAGACTCCATTCAGATTTTTTTGTATTTTATTCATCTGTTGAGTGGCTTGAGGTTCAGTGTGAACCTCAGCTTGCCTGACGTTTTTTTCTTTGCAAATATATGGGAATAGAACCCCCTTTGTTCCTCTTCTTGAGGTATCTGGTATCTGGAACTAGCTACTTGGTTGGGGGGCGAGTGGCAAATTCTATCGCATAGCCATCTGTTGCTACCATCCATTGGTGGGAAAAAGCTGTGAGTCTGCACCCTACCTGATGACAGTCATTGTTTTTTGTTCTTTGGGTTAGGAGGCTTGAGGATGAATTCACCCTTGCCTTTTTTGTTTTGTTGTCCCCAGTGCTTCTTTGCTCCCAACTTGTTAAATTTCTTGAATTGCTGAAAGGGCGTCTTACCTTGTTTATTTTTGGTCTGGGGAAAACCCTTGTTCTTTGCTGCAGTCCTGTCTAGCACCGTTTCTAGTTCAGGCCCGAACACTAGGTCTCCAGTGAATGGAATTCCGCACAGCCTGTTTTTTGAAGAGATGTCACCTCCACAAGGTTTCAGCCACAGGGCTCTTTGGGCTGAGGTGAGTAGCGCTGTAGCCCTTGAAGATATTCTGATGGTTTCAGCTGAAGCATCTGCTAGAAAAGCTGCCGCTCTCCTCAGTGTGGGGATGGTTTTTATTAATTCTTCTCTAGGTGTGTCACTTTCCAGTAGTTCTTAAAGCTGGGTTAACCAGATTAGCAAGGTACGGGCTGTGCAGGTGGAAGCTATTGCCGGATTCAGATTCGCAGCCCCTGCTTCCCAGGGCCTCTATTTTCTTGTCCATGGGATCATTTAAGGTATCCGCGTTGTCGAAGGCTAAGTCAGATTTATCTGTGACTTTTGCCAGAGAGGCATCCACTTTGGGGCATTTAGCCCAGGTTTTGGTGTCTGTCTCTGCAAACGGATATCTGCGCTTGACTGCAGCTGGTATGAGGAGTTTTCTCTCTGGGTCTTCCGCTTTTTTGACAATATCTGAAAGAGTTTGGTGTACAGGGAATGTTCTAAGTTTCCAGGGTTGTAGTTCTTTGTACATGTTGCCATGTAATGTGAGCTCTATGGCCTTTTGCTCTTTAATACCTAGCGTGTCTACTATAGCTTTGAGAAGGTTATCCGTGTCTTCTGAGAGAAATAAGTTGCCCTCAGAACCTGGATCTTCCTCCTCAGAGTCTGAGCAAAGTTCATCCTCTGATTCGGATTGCTCGGATTCATCCGAATCCTCCTCCTGTTGTTCTGCCTGTTCCCTGTTACATGAAGGGATGCATGTCCTGCTGGTAGATGGAGTACAGATCTGACTAGTATTTGTTGGTGCCTCTAACTTCTCAATAGCTGAGCGTAGCGGTGCCATGGTGTTCTATATCTCTTTCTTAAAAGAGCTGAGCAGTTCTTGCAGATAACCTTGCGATTCTTTCGCCACCATTTTGTCTACGTATTTTTGGCAAAGAGGTTTTTTCCATTCAGGTGAAAATCGGTGGCTGCATGAAGCACATGTTTTGTTGCTTTTCGTTTTCCTTTCCTCTGGGGTCCTTGCCTGAAATCAAGCACAAAAAGGGTCCCCGTGAGGAAGGGTGGTTAAAGACTGCCTGTATGTGGGCAGTTTTTACAGTGAGGTTAAGACAGAGGTGACTCTGGAGTATTCTGGCTTACCTTGGAGCTATCCTGGCTTGCAGGATCTACAGGGAAGGGTAGAGACGCGTCAGACATGGTCAGCCACCAGGATCCTCTGCGTAGAGGAGCCTTTATAACTGCTTTCTGCTTAAGCTCCGGCCCCGCCCCAGCTGACCCCATGCACGTTGGTGGACATACCTGCACATGCCATGGTTGCTGATGTCCTCCTTCCTGACCTTTCATTAGGGAGTCCAGGAGTTAAGTCACTGGAAGTGTACGCTCTCTTTTTTTTTTTTTTTCATTGTTCGCCTGCTTCACCAAACTAGTAGTTTGGGAGGGAAGCATGGAATCCCTATGGGTATATATTACTTTAATCAATAAAAAATGAATATGGTATTGATTTTTTTTAAAACTGTCAATGTGCAAACTATCAATTTTCTAGATTTGAATATATTTGTGAAAGAGGGGAATGTGTATGTCAAGTATCATAACCTTCATGAACACTTTTGGAATGCCTACAATTGGGATCCAGCCAAACTGATGTATTGTGTAATCGATAGTGTCTGAACACTGAAGAGCATCTAATAAAACCAGAGAAATTTCCAGAAATGAAACATACTGGATTTATGAATTGAATTGTTTAGGCCAAAATGCACTGAATATGGAATTTAATCGAATCTGTTTCAAAGTGGATTATAAATTAAATTGGTGGAATATATATATGTTTTTTTTATATTTGTTTTATTCATTAATTTGCTATGTATCACACATTTAGAGATAATACATAAGGACTGCAGTTTAATTCTTGACCACAAGATGGGGCTTGAATAGATCAGTCTCATGAAGTAGAGGAAGTCCAGTAGTAGAAATGGCACTGTTAAAGTGGAATTAAAGGCCCAGATTCTCAAAGGGCTTACGACGGCGCAACGCAATGTACGCCGTCGTAAATCCTAATCTGGGCCATTGTATCTATGCGACTGATTCTTAGAATCAGTTACGCATAGATATCCATTAGATCCGACAGGCGTAAGGCTCTTACGCTGTCGGATCTTAAATGCATTTTTTTTTTCGCCGCTAGGTGTCGCCTCCGTTGTTTTCCCCGTCGAGTATGGAAATTAGCTAGATACGCAAATTCCCGAACGTACGCGCGGTCGATGCAGTGAAGTTACGACGTTTACATTAGGTTTGCGCGGCGTAAAGTTGCCCCTGCTATATGAGGGGCAACCAATGTTAAGTATGGCCGTCGTTCCCGCGTCGAAATTGAAAAATTTACGTTGTTTGCGTAAGTCGTCCCGTGAATAGGGCTGGACGCCATTTACGTTCACGTCAAAACCATTGACGTCCTTGCGACGTCATTTGGAGCAATGCACCCTGGGATATTTTCTGGATGGCGCATGCGCAGTACGTTCGGCGCGGGAACGCGCTTAATTTAAATGCTCCACGCCCCCTACCCGGCTAATTTGAATTACGCGGGCTTGCGCCGGGTGATTTACGCTACGCCGCCACAACTTTACAGGCAAGTACTTTGTGAATAAAGCACTTGCCTGTAAAACTTGCGGCGGCGTAACATAAATGACACACGTTACGCCGCCGCACAGATACGCCGGATATACGAGAATCTGACCCATAGTGTCTATACTTACCCTTCCAACAGTCCTTTGTTGGTGCCGGCATGTTCTGTACTTTGTGCCTCTTTATTGGCCAGCTGGTGATGATGTCACTCCTGCACATGCACAGGAAACTGTCATCTTGGCACTTGGAGACAGGCCCAGCTCTGTAAGCTGAGCAAGCACATCTTCTTCTCATCTCCTGAGAGATGTTCCCACAAAAAAACTGAAAACTGTTTGGATGCAGTCACTTTTTGGTTCATAAGTTTCCACCCAGTCCCTTTGATTTTAAAGCCGGCTTTTGTTGAGCTGGGTGGTGCAAACCCATAGCTACAATTTCTGCTGATTCAGCAGGAACCATGTATGGCCAGTTTGCTAACAAATACACAATGCATTTTTACTAATAAACAATACCCCCTTAGCTTTCTTTCTGTCCTTAATATAATAAATCCTTTTGTACAAACAGTATTTTAAAGTTAAATTTTACAATAGGTTATTGATATGCCTCTATAACCGCACCCATTTTAAATTAATGTACCATCCCTAATAAACCTGTTTACATTGGCTTACTGGACAGCACAACAAAAAAGGTGTCCATGGAAAAAAAAAAATCTTGATAACTATAAAGAACTGGCATTTCTGCACACAACAGGTTTCCCACTAACTGTTTCAACAGTCAGCCGATTCCCCCCATCTCAATTAAAAAAAATAATCACAATCACACATGCCACATGCACAAGCTCAGCCATTCAGGAAATGTCATATAAGTTCTTGGTAAGATGGTACCGCACCCGGTGCGATTAGCTCAAATATACCCAACAAGAGATGATCGATGTTGGAGGGGGTGTGGGGAGCAGGGAACATACCTCCACATCTGGTGGGCATGTCCAGGGATAAGGGTCTTTTGGGAGGAAGTGGCGCCATGGATCAGGAAGATGTCTGAGGAAACAATGGAGTTTACACCGTTACAGTTCCTGTTCCATGGAACCACAAGAGCTGTGAAAACATATAAAAACAGCATTGTACCACATTTATTAAATGCGGCCAAAAGATTAATTCCAAGGTATTGGAAACAAGCAACATGCCCCACCCTTCAAGAATGGAAACAGGAAGTAGTTATAATAATGGGAGCAGAAAAATGGATACATGACATCAGGCATAAACAGGAGAAATTTAAAAGAATCTGGGAAATCTGGGAAAATCATAACCAAGAAATAGATGGATAAAATCAAAAGGCTTATGAAGCTCGGAAAAAAAATAAAAAAAAGATAAAAGGAGATTGGAACTATAAAAAAAGAAAGATGGGGAACAATCCACAGCTTTTATTTTTAATGTGTATGTTTTTATGTATGTCTTGTTAATATGTTGAAGCAGAGAATGTGACACTAGAAGAACATGGGAAGGTTTCTAACGATTCTCCTCACCTATCCTGTGGGGGGGGGGGGGGGGTATGCATGGGTGTTTTTTCCTTTTTGGTTGGGATCCAAAAACACATATCATTTAGAAGGTAATATTACAATTATAAATAAGAATACACATATAAATATAACATCTTAAACACAACTTTTTTTTTTTTTTTTTCTGGGTGTTTACCCCTCAATCACAGATAAATAAATATAAGAAGGCACAGAGGAAACATAATAAATATCACAAGTATATAACACTAGGAATACACATATATTAATACATTATTTATAGTCACAAACGCCTTTTTGCGTTCTCCCTCCCATCCCCTTTTTTTTGGGGGGGGGTCGGAAACCACCATATAGTAAAGGAAGGTAGTATCGAACTGCCTTTTAAGTATCAAGACATGTTAAATGTTAAATGCTATATGTAAAAAAAAATGTAATAAAGGAGAGATTAAACAAAAAAAAAACTGTTTCAACTTGATATCTAGCCTGGTATTCACTGCACCCCCTGTCTTTTCTCCCCTTTTCCTTTATTCACTAAACTTTTCTGTTTATATTCTACCTGTTTTGCCTTAAAGTGATTGTTAATGTTCGTTTTTTTTTTGTTTTGTTTTTTTAATAACAAACATGTGCACAGAGCAGTCCCAATCTTCCTTCTGGGGTGCCACAGTGGCACTCCTGCCCCCTGCTCTCTTGTCACTGGAACGATTTGGTTCAGGTAAAAAAATAGGGGGGACTCTGGAGGGCAGTTGCAGCAGAAAGATTTTCACCTTAATGCATAGAATGCATTAAGGTGAAAAACTTAAACATTTTACAACCCCTTTAACTTTATTTACTTCCCTGACATTTTTTGTTAAGGTCTCCTCTAGCTCCCCAACTGGTCCAGCCGGACTCCTGAAAACCATAAGTAACATAGGCATAGGCCATTGTAAACATCCAATACACAAGTAAAATGCGCAAGAGCCCAATAGCGACTAGTATCTTGCTGGTATGTAAAGGAAATAAATAGCAGTGGTAATGATTGATGCACAGGGGGATGTACAATCAGTAGGGGAAGAGTCCAAGCTCAGGGGATATATGAGGTAGAGTCCAAAGACAATGAAGGGAAACATGTTGCAGTGGTCACGTGTACATTCTTAGGGCTGCCATCATAGGGGAAACAGAAACCATGTTCCAATACTGTAGACAAAGAGCAGCGCCTCTGAGTGCAGACGTTTAAAAAAATGTAATAGACAAGTTTAGTACAGGCAACTCACATTTAGCGAGGTAAAAGTAGGCATAGTACGAATTCCATGGGTAAGAGAAGAGATCCTCAGGTCAGTCAGTCTGTTCCTTTTCCTGCTGGGGCGCTGTGCTGCTAGAAGTCGTCATGCACTGCTGATAGGTGGTAGAAAGCCGGCTGGGGTAGGGGGAGCTGGGGGCCGGAAAGAAGATAGAAAAGGTGCCTCTTCCCTTGCTCATTGTAAACATCCTACTATGGATTCTGAAGCCTAAATTAAAAACAATGCTTATTAAAAATTAATTAGTGTTTCCAATATCACCCAAATGGCTTATATAAATTGAAAAAAAACTAGAAGACAAACAAAAAAAAGAAAATAGTATAAAAGACGATATTACGTGATGCCGTCATTATGGATACACTACAATGAAGAAAAACTGGTAGCGCTATCTAGTGGTTGGAAACAATTATTACACAATAACAAAATAATAAACAACATCCTATGTGCTTACAATTTTACATTGAGACTACAATAATGCACAGTACTCTAGGACTTGAATTCATACTCCACATTATATACAGGCTGGTTTTAAATAAACATTAACAGGCCCTATACTCAGCATTTTATTATTAAAAATATATTTAAAAAGCATTGTGATGTCCTTAATGATAGAGCGTTGGGTACATTATTGCCAGAGGTTCCAGCTGTCACCTTTACGGCGTCCCTCCTTTGAGGTTACAGATTGCCCCCAATATAATTGATACCCCTAAAAAACGCAGTTTTGTTTTACCAGATGAAGGAATTCTATCCCTTTAGAAAGTGCATGGTCTGCCAGACCAGTTGTCTTAGGCCTCGTACACACGACCGAACATGTCTGCTGAAACTGGTCCGCTGACCAGTTTCAGCAGACATGTTCGGTCGTGTGTACGGCCGACCGGACAGGTTTCCAGCGGACATTTGTCCAGCCGACCGTTTTCCGGCGGACAAATGTTTCTTAGCATGCTAAGAAACATGTCCGCTGGAAGCCTGTCCGTCGGACATGTTCGGTCGTCTGTACAGACTCACCGTACATGTCCGATCGGCCGCCATCACTCGCATGCGTCGAATCACTTTGACGCATGCGTGGAAGCTTTGAACTTCCAGGGCCGCGCACGTCGCCGCGTCATCGTCGCGGCGACGGCACGGCCACGTCACTGCGGATCATGTACGCGCGGATTTCTGTCTGATGGTGTGTACAACCATCAGACAGAAATCTCCGAGGGGACATGTCCGCTGAAAACTGTCCGGTGGACCGTTTTCAGCAGACTGTCCCCTCGTCTGTACGAGGCCTAAGGGATAGAAAATACACATCCTTTCAGTCTAATACCACATCCAAGTTATATGAGATAATTTTCTAACTTGTTCATCTAAAAATATTGTATACTTTATTACTTACCCATGTGGGCTTTAATATGTTGGCCATACTATACGTACGTTACAGGTAAGGATGAAAGAACATATCGCCAACATTCAAAAGGGTTTCCCAACCACAGTCTTTTTAAATTTTGATTTGCATCATGGTAGAAATCCAAAAGGAACTTCTTTTATGGCCACAGATCATTATGGCCCAGATTCTCGTATCTGAGCGTAAAACTGCGGCGGCGTAATGTATGTCATTTACGTAAAGCCGCAAGTTTTACAGGCAAGTGCTTTATCCACAAAGAAATTGCCTGTAAAGTTGCGGCGGCATAGCGTAAATCCCCC
Source organism: Rana temporaria (assembly GCF_905171775.1). NCBI lineage: Eukaryota > Metazoa > Chordata > Amphibia > Anura > Ranidae > Rana > Rana temporaria. Next base: position 340,238,881 of record NC_053492.1, on the reverse strand, counting down.
GGCGCAAGCCCGCCTAATTCAAATGAGTCAGGTAGGGGGCGTGGATCATTTAAATTAGGTGCGTTCCTGCGCCGAACGAACTGCGCATGCGCCGTCCCTAAAATTTCCCGACGTGCATTGCGCTAAATGACGTCGCAAGGACGTCATTGGTTTCGATGTGAACGTAAATGGCGTCCAGCCCCATTCACGGACGACTTACGCAAACTATGTACATTTTTAAATTTTGACGCGGGAACGACGGCCATACTTAACATTGGTTGCCCCTCATATAGCAGGGGCAACTTTACGCATTGCAAATCTAACGTAAACGTCGTAACTTCACTGCGTCGACCGCGCGTACGTTAGGGAATTCGCGTATTTTGCTAATTTGCATACTCGACCGGGAAAACGACGGAGGCGACACCTAGCGGCGAAAAAAAAAATTGCATTTAAGATCCGACATCGTAAGAGCCTTACGCCTGTCGGATCTAATGGTTATCTATGCGTAACTGATTCTAAGAATCAGTCGCATAGATACGACGGCCCAGATTAGGATTTACGACGGTAAGCCCTTTTAGAATCTGGGCCTATAATCCTCACTGGAGAGACAGTCATATCAAGAGGTAAATCTCCAAGCTGAAACCAATTAAATCTACTGGTTAAGATCTTGTAGGCCTCATGGTTTAAACATCGAGTGGGATGTAAACACCTTCATAATAATAGCTTATACTCCTGCTTTGTATAATAGGGGCTAGATTCACAAAGCCTTTACGTTGGCGTATCTATTGATAAGCCGCGTAAGTTGAAAGATGCGCTGTCGTATCTATGCTTGCTATTCAGGGAGCTAGATACGCCTGAATTTCGGCTTCCTCCGACCGACGTAAGTCTTAGTACGCCGTCGTATCTAGGTTGCATATTTACGCTGGCCGCTAGGGGCGCTTCCATAGATTTACGCTTAGAATATGTAAATGACCTAGATACGCCGATTCACGAACGTACTTGCGCCCGCTATGCCGTTTACGTAAGTTTTACGTCCGGCGTAAAGTTATCCCTGCTATATGAGACTCTGCCAATGTTAAGGTATGGACGTCGGAACAGCCGTCGAATTTTACGTTGTTTACGTAAGTGGTACGAGAATGGGGCTGTGCGTAGGTTACGTTCACGGCGAAAGCATTGAGCCGACGTTTCTTAGGGAGTATTTGCGACGTGATTCTGAGCATGCGCGCGCATGCGCCGTAAGAACGGGAATTCATTTACATGGGGTCACGGCTAATTTAAATGAGGCACGCCCCCTACCTGCCTATTTTGAATTAGGTGGCCTTGCGCCGGCCTATTTACACTACGCCGGTGCAACGTACGGCGCGGGATCTTTGAGAATAAAGTTCTGGGCTCACTGTTTTACGTCGGCGTAGTGCATATGAGATGCGCTACGCCAGCCAAAAGGTACGCCGCTGTACCTGAACCTAGCCCTATGTATATAGAGCCTTATGTTTATTTAAAACCAGCCTGTATATAATGTGGGGTATTGATTCCAGTCCTAGAGTACTGTGCATTATGAAAGTCTCAATGTAAAATTGGAAGCACATATTTATTATTTTGTTATTGTGTAAAAAGTGTTTCCAACCACTAGCTTCACTACAATGAAGAAAAACGATGAGATGATATGATATTGATGCTAGCGCCATCTATAATGACAGCGTCACATATTATCGTCTTTTAAACAGATTTTTTATTTTTTGTTTGTTTTCTATTTTTTGCAATTTATATAAGCCATTTGGGTGATATTGGTAACACCCAGTGCTTTAAGTGGGCCGGAACGCGGCGGTACTCAGTACCGCCACTTCCAAAAATGGCCCTGGAGAGTACCAGCACCTCTCCGTGCGCCCAGTACATGGGTTTCCGGTACCGGAACGCAGCGGAGAGCTAGCTACAGCATTGTAGTGGCTGGCCGGCGCTGGGCGAATTACATCGCGCACCGTCTCTCTCCTCCATAATGTCATTGGCTGGGCCGGCCATCAGCTAGTGGAGGGGGGCGGGCCGCGTGCAGAGTACGGCTTGAGCCGTACGTGCAGGCGCAGGCAGGAAGTTGACCTCACGTTAGGCGACATCAACTCCTTTCCGCGCGCCTGTGAGGAGCGATCAGTGCGGCGTGGTGAATGTGAGCGGGTGACTGGCCCTCCTAGGAGTCAGGACGGTGCAGCAAAGTGAAAAACACCGGACTTTGCTTTGGATCTGAACTTCTGAAGTACAGAGTACTGGTGAGTGTTTTATTGCTACCCATGGCTGCTCACAGACTGATATGTATACACTTCTCCTATCAATTTATCATTGTTCGTTTCAGACAGCCATGCAGACTTGCCCTGTTATTTTCCTTTTATGTTTATTTTAAACCTTCTTGAAAAGTAGGAAGATGTTCATTGTATGATTATTGTTGCAAGCTTGCACATGGACTGCTCAGAGTGACTGGTGAATAACATCCATTATTCTATCTATTTTCTGTGGTGTCTGTCCCTTGTCATGCTTTGTGCCCATTTTATCTTCTCTTTTTTTAGTTTCTGACATCAGCTGGTTTATGTAATTTTAGCAGCAAAATCAAATGTTAGGTTTCGTCTAAGAGAGGGTTTGTAAAATATATATTTTCATGTTCAGTATTGGGGGGGGGGGGGGCACCGGCGCCTAATAGAGTACCGGCACCTCTTTTGGCCCACTTAAAGCACTGGTAACACCAGACCATTTTTAATGAGCATTGGCCCAGATTCTCGAAGGCGTTACGACGGCGCAACACCATTAGCGCCGTCGTAACTCCTCATCTGGCCCCGGGTATCTATGTGACTGATTCTTAGAATCAGTTGCGCATAGGTACCCATTAGATCTGACAAGCGTAAGGCTGTTACGCTGTCAGATCTTAAAAGTAATTTTTTTTCCCGCCGCTAGGTGTCGCATCGTCGCTTTTCCCCGTCGTCTATGCAAATGAGGTAAGTACGGCGATTCCCGAACATACGCGAGGTCGACGTAGCGAATTAACGTTGTTTGCGTAGCGTACCCGACGCGTAAGGTTGCCCCTGCTATTAGCAGGGGCAACCAATGTTAACTATGGCTGTCGTTCCCGCGTCGAATTGAATCAAAATTACGTCGTTTGCGTAAGACGTCCGTGAATGGCGCTGGACGCCATTTACGTATACATCTAGGCAAATGACGTCGGGGCGACGTCATTTAGCGCAATGCACGTCGGGTAATTTACCCGACGGAGCATGCGCAGTACGCTCGGCGCGGGAGCGCGCCTAATTTAAATGGTGCCCGCCCCATTTGAATTGGGCGGGCTTGCGCCGAGCAATCTAACGATACACCGCCGCAAGTTTACAGGTAAGTGTTCTGAGAATCAGGATTTAAACCTGTAGACCTGCGGCGGTGTAACGTAGAGCTCATACATTACGCTGCCCAGGAGCAGCGCGAATGTATGAGAATCTGGGCCATTGTTTTTAATTTAGGCTTCAGAATCCATAGTAGGATGTTTACAATGGCCTGTCCCTACGTTACTTCTGGTCCGGCTGCTTCCTACCTTTGCAACGCAGCTGCATCACTTCCGGTTCCTGGGTGTTTGATCACTTCTTCATCTTTAGAAAGTGCAAATTGTGTTACAAATCTTTCTTCCTTTTTCAGCAGTGGGTGTGGTGCTTACACTATGTGAGAGCTGATTAGAGCAAAGGCACACACCCCCACTGAACATAGCAGAGGAACGAAAAAAAATTGCAGAGCTGTTCTGTGAATAGACAAGCTCTTTGCTCATCTCCCTCTAAGCTTCCTCCCCAACACAAATTTTCAGCTGCTTTTATCTCATGTGTCGGAGAACTTGTCAGAAGTTAGCATGCTAATAACAGGGGAACGGAGCAGCAGAAAGACACAGGACTTAGAGCTTTGGAGAGAGAAAAGCAAACACTACAGATATAAAGTGTCTCACAAGAGTACGTACACCCCTCACATTTTTGTAAATATTTTACTATATCTTTATCTTATTATATCTTTTCATGTGACAACACTGAGGAAATTACACTTTGCTACAATGTAAAGTAGTGAGTGTACAGCTTTTATATGTCAGAAACCATGAATCAGACCGAGACAGAAGTACAGTTTAATCACACTTGTTTAATAATAATAATAATAAAAAGGTAAACAGAGTAAGCGTAGTCAAAACATAGCCAGAGTTCAGTAACCGGATCGGGTAGTCCGCCAAGCCAATATCAGAGAGCCAGAGATAAACGTAGTAGTCCAACAAGCAGGATCAGTAGCCAGAAGGAACGGCAGCCGAGCAAGTCCACAACAGGAACACAGGAGAAAGTCTCTGTGACGTTGACAAAGGCGAAGGCAGAGATGAAGTGAGCTCGAAGGCTTTAAGTAGGCAGGGCTGACAAGCAGATCATCAACAGGTGAGTCACTCTGGACAGAAAGGAGCTGGCAATTAGCCAAAAGCTGAGCGGACAGCTCAGAGAAGGAAGGGCTGAGCCCAGCCTTGACAGTATAACAGGGAAAATGTGCTGTCCCCTCAAAATAATTCAACACACAGCCATTAAAGTCTAAACTGCTGGCAACAAAAGCAAATACACACCTAAGTGAAAATGTCTAAATTGGTTCTGTTTGATCTCTTGTTCTAATGTTGCACATCTTTGTGGCCCAGTTTTATACTATGCTATACTCGTTGTGTTTCATTTATACATTCATATTTCACTTATGTAATGTTACGACTGTATTTTGAAAATCCTTCAATAAAAATATTTTGAAAAAAAAATGTCTAAATTGGGCCCAATTAGCCATTTTCCCTCCCCAGTGTCATGTGACTTGTTAGTGGTACAAGGTCTCAGGTGTAAATGGGGGGCAGGTGTGTTAAATTTGGTCTTATCGCTCTCACTCTCTCATACTGGTCACTGGAAGTTCAACCTGACACCTCATGGCAAGAACTCTCTGAGGATCTGAAAAAAAAAAAGAATTGTTGCTCTACATTAAGATGGCCTAGGCTATAAGAAGATTGCCAAGACCCTGAAACTGGGCTACAGCACGGTGGCCAATACCATACAGCGGTTTAACAGGACAGGTTCCACTCAGAACAGGCCTCGCCATGGTCGACCAAAAAAGTTGAGTGCATGTGCTCAGTGTCATATCCAGAGTTTGTCTTTGGGAAATGAGTACTGCCAGCATTGCTGCAGAGGTTAAAAGGGTGGGTGTCAGCCTGTCAGTGGTTAGACCATATGCTGTACACTGCATCAAATTGGTCTACATGGCTTTCATTCCAGAAGGAAGCCTCTTCTAAAGATTATGCACCAAAAAGCCCCACAAACAGTTTTCTGAAGACAAGTAGACCAATGACATGGATTACTGGAACCATGTCCTGTGGTCTGATGAGACCAAGATAAACTTTGGTTCAGAAGGTGTCAAGAATGTGTGGCGGCAACCAGGTGAGGAGCACAAAGACAAGTGTACATAAATAGAAAAAATAAAAACTGCACTGGAAAGAAAGCTGCAACTCAAAGTGAAATACACACAAAATATCAAAATGAAAAAATATTGTTGTGCACTAACGCTATACAAAAATAAACAACCTAAAAAAATAATATAAATAAATAGTAAAAAATTGTAAATATTCGAGAAAGTCCCAACTATGAAATTGTTGACTCTAATAATTTATTCAAAATTCGGAAGATTCCTTCCAAGAAGGACATGTCAACAGCCAAAAGTTCTGTGAAAATGTTTGTGACTTAACTTTATAAACTCAGTGGCCCGGATTCAGATACATTTTCGTATCTATCGGCGGGCGTAGCGTATCTCAGATACACTACGCCGCCGTAACTTAGGGCGCAAGTTCCGTATTCAGAAAGAACTTGGGCCCTAAGTTACGGCGGCGTAGTGTAAATGTGTCGGCGTAAGCCCGCCTAATTCAAATGTGGATGATGTGAGCGTGTTTTATCTAACTTACTTGTGACCCCACGTATTTGACGTTTCTTACGAACGGCGCATGCGCCGTCCGTGAACTTTTCCAAGTGTGCATGCTCCAAATTACGCCGCAAACTGTCAATGCTTTCGACGTGAACGTAACTTACGTACAGCCCTAATCGCGAACGACTTACGCAAACGACGTAAAATACGACGCTGTTCGTTCGTTTCCGACGTCCATACCTAACATGACTTACCCCTGCTTTATGAGGGGTAACTTTACGCCGGAAAAAGCCTTACGTAAGCGACATTGAAAAATGCGCCGGGCGGACGTACTTTTCTGAATAGGCGTATCTACCTAATTTGCATATTCAACGCGGAAGTCTAGGGAAGCGCCCCTAGCGGTCAACGTAAATATTGCACCCTAAGATACGACGGCGTAGGAGACTTACGCCGCTCGTATCTAGGCAACATTGTGGCGTATCTGATTCTATGAATCAGACGCCGAGTTGCGACGGCCCGCACTCAGAAGATACGCCGTCATAACTGCTTTCTGAATCCGGGCCAGTGAATCCACCACCATATAACGTGCACACTTACAAGCTGCAAGAGTTTGGATACTTGTGGCCAATACCCAGCCAGGGCCTTTTCCTCAAGAGCGTTCCAATATTGATCTGGTCAACACACAGTTGCAGGCTGTCTGGTCAGGAACGTGGTGATTGAATGGAGCCTATCCAAACTTGTGCAGCTGGTAAGCGTGCACTTTGTATGGTGGTGGATTCACTGGCCTGGATTCAAGTAACTCTGAGTGTGCGGCGTCGTATCTATGCGCCTGATTCTTAGAATCAGTTACGCATAGATTTCCCTAAGATCCCACCGGCGTAAGTCTCTTACGCCGTCGTATCTTAGTTGCATATTTACGCTGGCCGCTAGGTGGCGCTTCTGTAGATTTACGCGTAGAATATGTAAATTAGGTAGATACGCCGATTCAGAAACGTACGTGCGCCCAGGGCATTTTTTACGTCGTTTACGTAAGGCTTTTTCCGGCGTAAAGTTACCCCTGCTATATGAGGCGTAGGCAATGTTAAGTATGGATGTCGGGCCAGCGTAGAATTTTGCGTCGTTTACGTAAGTCGTACGCGAATAGGGCTGTGCGTAAGTTACGTTCACGTCTAAAGCATTGACAATTTGCAGCGTAATTTGGGATACTTTCACGGACGGCGCATGCGCCGTACGTTAGGAACGTCAAAAACGTGAGGTCATGATTATTTAGCATAGAACACGCCCCCGACAAGCCTATTTTGAATTAGGCGGGCTTACGCGGGCCCATATACACTACGCAGCCGTAACTTCAGGCGCAAGATCTTTGTGAATACACTACTCGCCTGACTAGGTTACGGCGGCGTAGCGCATATGAGATGCGCTACGCCCGCAGAAAGATACGCCAACACAACAAAAGGATAATTGTGGAAAACGTGAAAATAAAGTGTAGCGTCAATAAGGGAACCACCTATGCGGTGGATCACCTGCTGGCCTAGTGATGAAGTAATCACAGACCTTGAGTGACAATATTCCAATATTAAACTGCATCAACTGTAAGCGAATGCAGCAATAGTAATACTGGCTGTGAGTAGTTGGTGAATCAACACAAACAAACTAATACATAAATAAATAGGTCAATTAGATATCATCAGAAAAGGAATTGCTTAAGTCCCTTAATCCGGCACTGAAAACTAATATGCGTAATGGTACTTCCCTCGTAGTGTACTTCACACACTATAGTGAGAGATGTTACCCCATACGATGGTAATAACGCATTGACCTAGACAGTCATTCAATGGGTGAGTGTTCAAAAAACCTCTGGGTAACAGTGTTATGTGAACAACTGTGCAGTGGTGAACCATACAAATAAAATAAATATAATGCCAGCTGTAAAAGTCCCAAACAAGATGAGAAATTAGTCCATACACCGTGACAGTGATATGAGTATATCTTCCCTCTAGTAGGCTTGAATACAATGCATATTCCAAAGTGCAATCCCCAATTGTTGTAAACAGGTATGAATTAGGTACCCTTACCGTATGTAGTGGACCCTCAACTCACCATACGGTGGGGGGGTCTCAAAGGCTTGTATGGGCCGATTGCCCTCTCCGATCACCGGCAAGATGGTTGTCCTCGGCGTAATTGATGTCTGATGTATCCAGGATACACTTGTAGCCAGAAATTTCACTCCGGTACATAGACAGGCACCGTGATAACACCGTGGTGGTACCCAATTAGTTCCAGGTTGGGGGAAGAAGGAGGAAAAGAAAAAAAGCTCCTCATAGTGTAAAATTATAAAAAAAATTATAAAAAGTTTCCAAAATTCACACTGGTGACAGAAACAGGTATCAAAAAATCTTAAAACCACACGTAGAAGGTAAATCACACAGCAACTCTCCACCTTGGATGGATGGACAGATGTAATCGAAAAATAGTGCAGTGAAGAAGTGGTAGGACGAGCGTACCCGACCGGTTTCGTCTAATAGAGACTTCAACAGGGGTGTACAGCTGGGCCCCACTTCTCATCAGCACTTAAATACCCTCTGCACCCACCTGTGTGAGACCCCTTTTCCTCCGTCGCTCAATACCGGCGTGCGTGTCAATAGCAGCTAGTATCCGGGAACCTGCGTTCCAAATTCCGGAAGTGCGTGGGTAAATCCTATATTATCATAGGTTGTTTTAGGCCCCAATCCCTGGATGGTGATGGCTCTCCCCTCGTCCCAACCTCCAATAGGAGAGAAGGGGATGGAGCGTTCCACGTTCAGCCAGTCAACTCTGCCTTTGTAAGCGCGGCGAGCGTCATGACGGCATACGTTCGTGTGCTCCACCCGCATCCAATTGTGCACACAGCCAGCTCGGCATGTGTGTCACGTGATGCGGAAGTGTAACAGCAACATGCGTTGCACTCATACAGAACGTGCGCTCCAAAGGATTCATTGAGCGTCGTGGGACCTAGAAGGTAGACAAAAATGTCATATAAAACCATGGGGATCTCAGGAGAGTAAAACTAAAACAAAGATAAAACACTGCCTAGACCTTATATAGTAGGACAAGTTGTCCAAATGGACCAAGCGTCATAACCAGATCATCGGAACGGCAGAAATGTGGGTAAACCCGGTCTCACAAGGGCGGATGTCAATAGGTGAAACATATTGAAAAACCATATTACAGAAAGAGATGAAATGACATGCAAATAACATATGAGAGGTGGCCAGCACCCATCCCCCATGGGGCATCTAGGACTGGTTGATAGAAAGCATACACATCCCCAATCCCCCATGGGACATCTAAGGCCTTGTACAGACAGGCAAACATGTACGATGAAAACGGTCCGCCGGACCGGTTTCAGCGTACATGCCCGCCCGGAGATTTCTGTATGATGGCTGTACACACCATCGTACATGATACGCGGTGATGAGGCCGCGCCGTCGCCACGACGATGACGCGGCGACGTGCGCGGCCCTGGCAGTTCAATGCTTCCACGCAAGCGTCGAAGTCATTCGACGCATGCGAGGGATGGCGGCCGCTCGGACATGTACGGTAAAAGTCTGTACAGACGACCGAACATGTCCGACGGACAGGATTCCAGCGGGCATGTTTCTAAGCAAGTTTAGAAACATTTGCCCGCTCGAAAACGGTCTGGCAGGCAAATGTATGCTGGAATCCTGTCCGTTTGGCTGTACAGACGACCGAACATGTCTGCTGAAACTGGTCCGCGGACCAGTTTCAGCAAACATGTTCGGTCGTGTGTACGGGGCCTTAGATTGATTGATGAAAGCGTTCACATCCCATTCAACGTTTAGGCCATAAGGTACATAACTTTTAAAGCGGGGGTTCACCCTTAGAGGGCACTTTTCCCCCTTAGATTCCTGCTCGTTATTACTAGGGGAATCGGCTATTTATTTTAAAATATGTGCAGTACTTACCCGTTTACGAGACGCATCCTCTCCGTCGCTTCCGGGTATGGGCTTCGGGAATGGGCGTTCCTTCTTGATTGACAGGTTTCCGAGAGGCTTCCGACGGTCGCATCCATCGCGTCACGATTTTCCGAAAGAAGCCGAACGTCGGTGCGCAGGCGCAGTATAGAGCCGCACCGACGTTCGGCTTCTTTCGGCTACGAGTGACGCGACGGATGCGACCGTCGGAAGCCTCTCGGAAGGCTGTCACTCAAGAAGGAACGCCCGCTCCCGAAGACCCATACCCGGAAGCGACGGAAGAAGATGCAGCTCGAAAACGGGTAAGTACTGCTTATATTTTAATATAAATAGCCGATTCCCCTAGACCGAGCGAGCAGGAAGCTAAGGGGAGATTTTTTTTTTTTTTTTAAATGGGTGAACTCCCGCTTTAAGTTGATATATCCAGAATACTTCTAACTTGGATACCCCTCTGACACTAGGTTCACCCCTCCAGTGGGGGGACAAACCTGTCGATAATTTGGAAGTTGGTACCTTCCATTTTCTTGTTGTGTCGTTCAAGGTAGTGTCTGGGCACCGTATGATTGGTGCGGCCTTGTTTTTTTTTTTTTTTTCAATAAATTTTTATTGGATTATAATAAAACATTTACAAAAATCACATGTATTGATGGAAGTAAGTAGAGATAAGAAACATGCATAAAATTATACAACTTTTAGTCTGGACAGCAGAAATGAGCTCACGAAAGGATTTGCAAGCGATCAATGAAAATAAATCTAACAAGATAAAGAAATTCACAACATCTCTTCAATTACAGCAGGCCCCAAACGTATGTAATATGAAGCTGGAAACAAATACAATAAAAGAACATTAAGCTATCTTAGGTTGCACCCTGGCTGAAATAGAGATTTAGGGCCTCAAGATCCGTAAAGTAGAGCACAAGCAACAGCAGTATCAAGAAAAGGACAAGCACCAATGTTTATATGTTGTTTTCGTACCAGTTTTTCCAAGGTGCTCATGATAAAGTATGTGTAGGTAGAGTAAGCAAAGGTACAGCCATCATCCTCTCATATGTGTAATGTAAATTAGTTAAATCAATAACATCCAGAATACAAGGTGGAAACGGATCTTTCCACTTTCTGGTAATTGAAAGCCTGGCAGCCATAAGGAGATGGATAATGGAATTCCTGAGGTTCAATACAAAGTTTTCAATGCCCAAAGAGAGCAAAGCTAAGGCGGGGTTAGGGGTAATCCGAGTGCCCGATAAAACAGAAATAATTGCAAATACCTCCTTCCAATATTTTGTAAGCAAAGGGCAGCCCCACAAAGTATGGAGCAAGTCACCCTTGAGTCCGCATAACCTCCAACATTTATCCGAGTGTTTGTCACTAAATTTAGATACGACATCTGGAGTATAATACCACCGTAAAGTGATTTTAATTGCTAGTTCCCATAAGGAAGTACACTTAGTAGATGATTGATTGAATCTGCATGCTGTACGCCATTGGTCATCCGTATATGACTGGTCCAGATCTGTTTCCCACTGTAAATGTGAGGAGGTTTTTGAAAATGTCTGTTTTTCTTGTAGTAAATTATAAAATATGGTGATACCTTTTTTCCTAGGTTCAGGCGAAGAAAGATAAGACCACATTGAAGAGTGAATTTGTATATTTTCTACGGTCAATTTTTGCAAACAGTTTGTTATGAGAGAGAAGTGATCCAGGTAGGATAGAGGCAGATTAAATTCAGATTGTATGGATTGGAACGATTTAACCACACCCTTATCATCATATAGGTCGCGGACGTACTCAATACCGTGATTCCCCCAGAGATCTAGTGGAACATGTTTCAAAACTAGTCGTAGTACATTTAAGGGTATATTAGCTATACGATTGGAGACGGAAGAGTCCACCGATTTTAAAACTGTAAGCCAGGTAGTAATGGATACCTTCATCGTGGGAGGAAGTTGCGTGGGGATTTTGATCCCCAAGTGTGCGCCAAACAGCCATAGATTGGCAGGGCCATGACAGCAATAGGAGGACTCAATCTGACCCCAAGATGTAGTTGGAGAGTGTTGAAACCATTCTTTCATTTGGGATAATATAGAGGAATGAAAGTAATCACGGAAATCAACGTATCCCACTCCCCCCCACATCTTATGTTTGATTAATTTATAGTGGGCACATCTTGACTTCTTTCCTTTCCAAATGAACTTAGAAAGGATAGATTGTAAAGATTTGAAGAAGTGGATGGGGATAGGTATAGGTAAACATCTAAACAAGTATAGTACCTGAGGTAAATGCATCATTTTGAAAGCAGATATTCTACCCCACCAGGAAAACTCATGTTTGCCTAAATTTGTCAAGTCAGTTTGTAATCTTTTTTTAAGGGGAATGTAATTGTGTGTAAATAGAGATTTAGTGTTTCTGGACAGGTGAATGCCAAGATATGGAATACTGTGTTCCGCCCAAGAGTAAGGGAATTGGTGCTGAAGCAGATTGTTCGTCACAGCATCAATACCTATATCCATGGCGTATGATTTTTTGTCATTGACTCTGTAGAATGAAACTGTGCTAAACCAGGTCAGAATTTTCCTAACTTCCAAAAGAGAAGAGTAAGGGGATGATAGTAATAATATTATATCGTCCGCAAACAGGCTAATCTTGTGAGTACGACCGCCAATAGAAATACCCGATACAGCCGAACTAGATCTAATATGTTCCGCCAGAGGTTCGATCATTAGGTTAAATACTAAGGGGGATAATGGGCAGCCCTGTCTAGTACCATTGGTGCGGCCTTTTTTGATACTGGTAATGTGTTCACCTACCCTTGTGGAAAAGCTCCGTATGGTACGACCAACGTACTGTTTTCCACAAGGGCAGGTGATAAGGTAAACAATATGCTTAGTGGGGCAAGTGAAAAAATGCTTCATTGGGAATTCCATTCCTGTATAGGTAGATCTGAAACAAACTGTTTTCTTTCTGCCACTCACATTGTTTAAGCAAACGTTACACCTCCTGCAGGGATGGAAACCTTTAGAGAGGGGGAAAAAGGAGGGCTTAATTGGGGGATCTGAAATGTTGGGGGCAATTTGATTTTTTAAAGATGTAGCTCCTCTATAAATCACCCCAGCATTGGTAGGAAGCATAGGACCCAGGACAAGATCACTTTTTAGGATCTTCTAGTGCTTCCCGATGATCTCTTTAATTTGTCTGTGTTGAGTAGAAAAGGTGGTAAAAAAGGAATTCTTGAATCTCGATTCCTGAGCAGTTTTTTGTCGTTCAGTTGTTAGTGTAGTCCGATCAATCATAGTAATCCTATCAATCTCCCTATTCACATCCTGGCTGGAATATCCTTTATCCATAAATCTATTTTTCAAAATTTGTGCCTGGACTTGAAAATCTGTGATGTTCGAACAGTTGCGTCTAATACGCAGCAACTGACTCCGTGGCACAGAATTCAACCAGGCAGGATGATGGCAGCTGTTGATCGGAATGTATCCATTCCAATCTGTGCTTTTAAAATTGGTCTTCAGTCATCATTGGTCATCAGTTGGTTATCCTCGGCCTGGATTTCCAAGTCAAGGAAATGGATGCTAGAAAAACTAGCTTCATAGGAGAGGCTAATTCCAACCTCATTGTGGTTAAGGGTGGACATAAAAAAGAATTCCTTTTTTGCCACCTTTTCTACTTCAACACAGACAGATTAAAGAGATCATCTGGAAGCACTGGAAGATCCTAAAAAGTGATCTTGTCTTGGGACCTTCGCTTCCTACCAATGCTGGGGTGATTTATAGAGAAGCTACATCTTTAAAAAATCAAATTCCCCCCAACATTTCAGATCCCCCAATTAAGCCCTCCTTTTTCCCCCTCTCTAAAGGGTTCCATCCCTGCAGGAGGAGTACATAGTTACATAGTTACATAGTTAGTCAGGTTGAAAAAAGACACAAGTCCATCCAGTTCAACCACAAAAAATAAACAAACAAAATAAAAACCACAGTACAATCCCATACACCCAACTCCATACCCACAGTTGATCCAGAGGAAGGCAAAAAAAAACCAGCAGAGCATGATCCAATTTGCTACAGCAGGGGAAAAAATTCCTTCCTGATCCCCGAGAGGCAATCGGATTTACCCTGGATCAACTTTACCTACAAATCTTAGTACTCAGTTATTTTATGTACATTTAGGAAAGTATCCAGGCCTTTCTTAAAGAAATCTACTGAGCTGGCCAGAACCACCTCTGGAGGGAGTCTGTTACACATTTTCACAGCTCTTACTGTGAAAAATACCTTTCCGTATTTGGAGGTTAAATCTCTTTTTCTCTAGACGTAAAGAGTGCCCCCTTGTCCTCAGTGTTGACCGTTAAGTGAATAACTCAACACCAAGTCCACTGTATGGACCGCTTATATATTTGTACATGTTGATCATATCCCCCCTAATTCTCCTCTTCTCAAGAGTGAATAAATTCAGTTCTTCTAATCTTTCCTCATAGCTGAGCTCCTCCATGCCTCTTATCAGTTTGGTTGCCCTTCTCTGCACTTTCTCCAGTTCTCCGATATCCTTTTTGAGAACTGGTGCCCAAAACTGAACTGCATATTCCAGATGAGGTCTTACTAATGATTTGTACAGGGGCAAAATTATATCTCTGTCTCTGGAGTCCATACCTCTCTTAATACAAGAAAGGACTTTGCTCGCTTTGGAAACCGCAGCTTGGCATTGCATGTTATTATTGAGCTTATGATCTACCAAGACCCCCAGATCCTTCTCCACTACAGATCCACCCCAGTTGTACTCCCCCTAGCATGTATGATGCATTCATATTCTTATTCCCTAAGTGCATAACTTTACATTTATCAACATTAAACCTCATCTGCCACTCAGTCGCCCAATTAGACAGAGCATTGAGGTCGGCTTGTAAATTGGCGACATCCTGCAAGGACGTTATTCCACTGCATAGCTTGGTGTCATCTGCAAAGACAGAAATTTTACTTTTGATCTCAGACCCAATATCATTTATAAATATATTGAAAAGTAAGGGTCCCAGCACTGAACCTTGGGGTACTCCACTGATAACATTGGACCATTCAGAGTAAGAATCATTAACCACGACTCTCTGAATTATGTCTTTCAGCCAGTTTTCTATCCATTTACAAACTGATATATCCAATCCTGTAGACCTTACCTTACACATGAGCCGTGTGCGGAACTGTATCGAACGCTTTTGCAAAATCCAAATATATCACGTCCACAGCCACGCCTCTGTCCAAGGTTTTACTTACCTCTTCATAAAAGGAAATCAGGTTTGTCTGACAACTTCTGTCTTTCGTGAATCCATGCTGTCTGCTGCTTAAATAGTTTTTTTCCAGCAAGAACTCATCCATGTGGTCTTTTATTAAACGTTCCAGTATCTTCCCAACTATAGAAGTTAGACTAACAGGTCTATAGTTACTTGGTAAAGACTTTGTTCCCTTTTTAAATATGGGCACCACATTGGCCCTGCGCCAATCCAGTGGTACTATTCCTGTCATTAATGAGTCCCTAAATATTAGATACAGTGGCTTTGAAATGACAGAGCTCAACTCACCTAGGATTCGTGGGTGGATGCCATCTGGTCCAGGTGCTTTATCCACCTTTATTCTGTCTAAATATTTCTGGACCATATCACTTTGAGCCATCACCGATCGCCGCGTTGCGCGCCCCCCACGGTCAATAGACGTCCAGTCAGGATTTCACAACCACTTCCCGGACGTCAATCTGTTATTGACCGGGCGGGAAGTGGTTAATGTGGCCCAAAGGCTGTCTCAGCTATACATTCTGCTGCGTGTGCATTACACACCGGCTAGACTGGTAAAAATGGGGTTGAGAGAGCACCCTTCTTGTACTAGGTGCATGAGGGATCATGGTGACCTGATCCATATGTTATGGAGGTGTCCCAAATTACATCTTTACTGGACGGAGGTCATGGATACTGTCAACTGTGTATTTCAGGTGCAGCTTGCTGCACATCCTAAGTTGTGTCTGCTGGGAATTATTGACAATGTGCCGGAGGAGGATCCTGTTAGGTTGGGGATAGCAAGAGCCCTTTTCCAGGTGAGGAAATGTATTCTGCAGCCATGGAAGTCGGAGGAACCCCCCACAGTGAGGGAATGGCGGAATCACATGGGAGACACTATTAGACTGGAGAAATACATATATCAACACAGAGGGAGTGTGAAAAGATTTGGGCAAGATGGTTGGCGGTTTCCAGGTCTAGCCCTGGTTGATCCGATTATGGATCTTCTGCTTGCGTAAGGGCCAGGTCGTAGGTGGGGAAGAGAATATGGCACCCGGGATGACCCCCCCCCCCCCCCCCACAGTGATTTTTTGTCCTGAGGTGGGACCCTTGTTCTCAGGTTTCTCAAACTGTTGGTTATTATACTTTGTGTTGGCTACAACTACTGTGTATCCCTATGCTCTTCCGAGTGTGTCTGTGATACTCTTATAAGAACTACATTTCAGGGGTTAATGTACATGGTTAAGTATACTGGAAAAAAAAGACACAGGTCCACCCAGTACAACCTATGTGTGTGTGATTCTGTATCCTCCCTCATTTCCCATATCCTGTATATTTTTCTTTTCTTTCTGAGGAAGACATCTAAAAAGCTTTTTGAAGTTGTCAGCTAGTACCTTCTTGAGGGAAAGATTTACTAATTTTAACTGCTTTAACAGTAAATAATCCACTCTGCAATCTAAGATTTAACCTCCTTTCTTCCAACTTAAAATCGTTGCCATGTGTTACATAGTTAGTTAGGTTGAAAAAAGACACAAGTCCATCCAGTCCAACCACAGGGATCTTAGCGTAAACAGTTTACACCTTTGATATATTTGTACATTGTAATGACATCCACTCTTCAGTGCCTCTTCTCCAGCGTACATATTTGTAATCTTTGTAATTGATCCTCATACCTAAGATCCTCCATCTCCCCTAACAGTTCAGCAATGGCCAACAAAATTATTATCTAATTCAACATCTCTCCTGAGCTTTGGTGACCAAAACTGAACTGCATATTCAACATAAGGCTGAACCAGTGTTTTGTCAAAGGGTAGAATTATTGATTTATCTCTTGTTATAATGACCTTCCTAATGTATGACAGTATTTTCCTAGCTTTGTTAGCTGCAGCTTGGCATTGTACAATAGTCAAGGCTGTGGTCTACATGCAACCGCAGATCCCTTTTTTATCACCGATTCTCACAGGGGAGCCCCTCCCAGTGCATATTTTGCTTTTGTATTTTTGACACCCAAGTGCATAATCTTACATTTCTCAATTGTAAAACCTCCTCTGCCAGGTAGCTAACCAACCCCCTTTTTTGTCAAGATCTTGTTGTAATGATGCTACATCCTGTGATTAAGTTATTTCCCTGCATAGTTTGTATTATCAGCAAACACTGAAATTGAGCTTTCAATTTCAACCTCTGGATCATTAATAAATAGATTAAACAGCATTGGCTCCAATACAAAAACTTGGGGCACACCACTTACAACTTTAGACTATCGTGAGAATGAGCCATTTATCACTTTCGAAATTCGGAAATACGAAAATTGGAAATCTGAAAAGTTAAAAAATTCGAAATTTGAAAAATTCGAAAATTCGAAAATTGAAAAATTCGAAAATTGAAAAATTCGAAATTGGTAAAATTCGAAAATTCAAAAATTCAAAAATTCAAAAATTCGAAAATTCAAAAATTCAAAAATTCGAAATTCGAAAATTCGAAAATTGAAAAATTGAAAAATTCGAAAATTGAAAAATTCGAAAATTGAAAAATTCGAAAATTGAAAAATTCGAAATTGGTAAAATTCGAAAATTGAAAAATTCAAAAATTCGAAATTCAAAAATTCGAAATTCGAAAATTCGAAAATTGAAAAATTGAAAAATTCGAAAATTGAAAAATTCGAAAATTGAAAAATTCGAAAATTGAAAAATTCGAAAATTGAAAAATTCGAAAATTGAAAAATTCGAAAATTGAAAAATTCGAAAATTGAAAAATTCGAAAATTGAAAAATTCGAAAATTTAAAAATTCGAAAATTTAAAAATTCGAAAATTCGAAATTGGAAAAACTCGAAAATTGAAAAATTCGAAAATTCGAAATTGGAAAAATTCGAAAATTCAAAAATTCGAAAATTCGAAAAATTCGAAATTCGAAAATTCGAAAATTCGAAAATTGGAAAAATTCGAAAATTGAAAAATTCGAAAATTCGAAAATTGAAAAATTGAAAAATTCGAAAATTGAAAAATTCGAAAATTGAAAAATTCGAAAATTGAAAAATTCGAAAATTGAAAAATTCGAAAATTGAAAAATTCGAAAATTGAAAAATTCGAAAATTGAAAAATTCGAAAATTGAAAAATTCGAAAATTGAAAAATTCGAAAATTGAAAAATTGAAAAATTCAAAAATTCGAAAATTCAAAAATTCGAAAATTCAAAAATTCGAAAATTCAAAAATTCGAAAATTCAAAAATTCGAAAATTCAAAAATTCGAAAATTCAAAAATTCGAAAATTCAAAAATTCGAAAATTGAAAAATTTTCGGATTTCCGAATTTCCGAAAATCCGAATTTCCGAAATTCGTAAAAAAAACGGAAATACGAAAATTCGTAAATTCGAATTTTCGGAAATACGAAAATTCGTAAATTCGTAAATTCAAAATTTTCGGAAGTCCGAAAATTCGTAAATAAAAAATTCGTAAATACGAAAATTCGTAATTCACAAATTTCCGAATTTTCGTAAAAAAACGAATTAGAAACAGAACGAATTGCACATGTCTAATCGTGAGAATGAGCCATTTATCACTACTGCCTGGACCTGTTCATGTAACCAGTTTCCTATCCAGGTACATACAATTTCCTCAGCTTCAATAGACTTTATTTTATATAAAAAAAATATATATTAAATTCTTACTGTAAGAAGTTTCCTTGCTTTATTATGCAATGTGTCTTGTAAGTTACACTAGCTCTTCTTAGACATTTTCTCCCAACATTGTAGTGCCTTACTTCAGGACCCCTCCTCTGGCCTCTTTTTGGGGTTCTTCATTTAGCTGGGTCCTTCACAGGAAGTGGGCAGGGTTTAGAAAGGAACACAGTACAGTGGCTTTAGGCTGTCACATGTGGACTCTCTCTTAGAGCCAGTTTACATCTGTGCGTGGCGTTTTTGGTGGGCTGCGTGTAAAACGCATTTTACATCCGTTTTGGGTGCATAACCATTGAGCTCAATACATTTTTTGTTTTGATTAAAGTGCATCAAAGATGCAGCATGAAGTACTTTTTTTTTTCCACACACTGCACCTAAACTGCAGAAAAACACAGGTGTGAACAGGACCTTACTGTAGACTCCATGCTGCATGTTACACACAACCTCTCTCTTTTCAGACAAATCTGCTGTAATATGGGGCCCGAGATGATCATCACCCATTTGAAGGAATTCATAAAGAACTGTATGCTTTTTTCAAACAGGTCAACATAAATAGCTTACTTTATAAAAAGGCAAATAAACGGTTCACAGATTTAGTAAAAGGAACTACATGACTGGCACACGACAATCTCTTGGTCCCACACTTCGGTGGGGTTCCTCTGTGTTTTAGGGTGCTGTACAGGTCGCAGGGGGTTCATCAACAAGTGTCGAGTTTCCACGGGAATTCACCTTACTCACAACTTGTAAATTCCTCGACACAGGTGCTGATTTCACCCTGCTGCCATTCAAGCCTCCTTTGCCTGGGACTTAACCCTTTGGCTCCAGAGTCCTGGTAGTCAGGATTTGGAGGTTCTTCCCAACCAAATCCTTTTGAACCTCTGAAATTCTGGTGCCCTAATAAGGACTTACCAAACCAGAGAGTACTGGAAATCAGTCCTCTCTCTAGCCAAACTCCCCCTGGAACACCTAACCCTGTATGGGTGAGAACCCCTGACTACAGCAATGTCTCCAAAAGGACCACAACTCAAATATTAGGGGAAATGTACCTGCCGTCCAGGACACATTCCTGGTTTCCTGTAAACTTCTTCCACTCCTGTGAGTAAGTGGCCCACATCCATGTGAATTGTTGCCGTCTCTATTTTCAGAGAGTTCTCTAAAGCCGCAAACATAATTGCCATGTCCGATTTCGTTGGGAGTTGTGTTCCTCATCTCTCACTGTTTCTGGTTCTATTTCAACATCTATCTCCATTCTAGGGTCTGTAAGCCTACCTATTTCTAATACTGGGCCTTTTTTTATTTTTTCTCCTTTGCTTCAGTTTGAAGCCCCTTGGTATTCTGTTGTTTTTCCATAGTCTGGTTATCTCTACTCCCTCCTTGTATCACGTATTTACTCATAGGACCAGGGCTTAAGCTTGGACGGGGTGACTTTGCCACTGCTCTCCCCCTTTCGGATCTTCCCCTCATACCCTCTCCCATTTTCTCTACCTCCTCCACAGTACCTGGGGTAAAAGGGAAAGAGGAGAGCCCTCCGGAGTACGACCACCAGATATATCAATGGTACAGTATAACAGTCTAGAGCTTAAGGACACAAAAAAAGAAAAAATCTCTATTGCCACTGCGCATCTTCTTCTGGCAAATTATTATATATCCATACCCTTTTCCTAAGATTCCGTTGTATTTTTACACCACACAGTGCAGTCCCAAAATATATCAATATCACAGTATAGCTATCCAAGGTTTGAGGGGAAAAAAAAAAAAAACAATACTGGGCAGATGTACTAGGGGAGATACTCACCACTCTCTCCCTCTTCCCATCTCCCCCTACCTGTCCCTCTCTCCCCTGGTCATCAACTTCACGGTGTAAATGAAGAAGTTTTTTTTCAATACTGCTCGAATCAAGTATAATGTCAGGCTTAGTATTTTACATGATTGTGACCAGTAGAGATAGAGAAGGAAAAAAAGGCTTCAGGTCTTCATAAGTTATCTATTGATAAATGCAATTCATAAAACCATTCAAACATAATATTGCTAAAAAAGGTTTCTAAAAGTCAGCTTGCGGCCGGACAATACACAAGGGGGTAGATTCAGTAAGCAATTGCGTCTGCGTATCCATAGATACGCAGCGTAATTACTTAGTTGCGCCGGCGTATCGACTTTTCTGTATTCAGAAAGCTCGATACGCCGACTGCAGCCTAAGATATGACTGGCATAAGGCTCTTATGCCATTGTATCGCAGGCTGCATTCTTACGATGGCCGCTAGGTGGCGTTCCCATAGTGGTCAGCATAGAGTATGCAAATTGCATGCTCACGCCGATTCACAACCGTACGCGCGCCCTGCGTTCGCATTTTACGTTGTTTGCGTTCGTCGGTTTCTGCGTAAGGCTGCCCATGCTATTAGCAGGGGCAGCCAATGCTAAGTATACCCGTCGTTCCCGCGTTGCGATTTTTAAAAATTACGTCGTTTGCGTAAGTGAATCGTGAATGGCGCTGGACGCCATTTACGTTCACGTTGAAGCAAATGACGTCCTTGCGACATCATTTACCGCAATGCACGTTGGGAAAGTTTCCCGACGGAGCATGCGCACTACGTTCGGCGCGGGAACGCGCCTAATTTAAATGATCCACGCCCCCTACGGGATCATTTAAATTACGCGCGCTTACGCCGGGCAGTTTTACGGAGCGCACACGCAAATTACGGAGCTACTGCTTCGTGAATGAAGTGTAGCGCACGTAATTTACGGAGGCGTAGCGTAAAAACGGTACGCTGCGCCTCCGTAGTAGTGCGCGCCCCTACCTGAATCCACCTCATGGAGTTCAATGTAAAAAACAAACAAAAAAAAAACAATATTAATCAAAAAAGTCCCATGCAACTGCCAGCAGCAGGAGGCGGGCGAGAAATTAGAAACACTTCACTCCTTTGTTTTGAGAGGGGGAAACGGAGGACTGTGATATACAAGTATACTGCGGGATACCTCCTCTTTCCGAGTTTCGAGCACCCAGAGGGAACGCCACTAAGGACGGCTTCCTCTCGGCTCCTCATGTCTCTACTCAGCTGTTCTCGGCTGCCTTTGGCTATTTTTTGTCTGCCGAGTTACCGCCGGAACAACCTAAATACCTGTGTCCCCTCCTACCTTCTCTGAGATTCTCTGAACGCCGACACCGGCTTTCCGAAGGTACTCTGCTGGACTTCTGCGGCCGCCTTCCCACCACTACTACTCTCCCCACTGGGGAGGGGGCACAGCACGCTCCCCTGAGTACCTCCAGGCACTCCCTTGCCGCCGTCCACACTGCTGGCGATGGAGACCAATCACGGACCACAACCAACGAGGGGAATCCTCTCTCCTGTCCACAGCACAGCATGATGCGGAACTCTGACAAAGACAGATCCAAGGTCCAGGTACAGGACTACAGGGGTCTCAAAGAGGAGGTTTAAGCCAAGCAGGGGTATAGGAGATCTCAATTATGCTTCATTCCGGGTTTTGGAGTCCTGGAACTTCTACGGCATGCTCCTGTCTGGCGCCATTACTAGACTCCTCCCTCCAAAGGCTGTTTTTGACAATTACATTACGTTTATGCAAAGAGTCAATATTTGCAGTGTTGACCTTTCTTTTTCAAGACCTCTGCAATGCGCCCTGGCATGCTGTCAATCAACTTCTGGGCCACATCATGATTGGTGGCAGCCCATTCTTGCAAAATGAATGCTTGGAGTTTGTCAAAATTTGAGGTTTTTTTTGTTTACCCACCTCTTGAGGATTGACCACAAGTTTTCAATGGGATTAAGGTCTGGGGAATTTCCTGGCCATGGACCCAAAATGTTGATGTTTTGTTCCCCAAGCCACTTAGTTATAACTTTTGCCTTGTGGCAATGTGTTCCATCATGCTGGAAATGGCATTGTTCATCACCAAACTGTTCTTGGATGGTTGGGAGAAGTTGCTCTCAGAGGATGTTTTTGTACCATTCTTTATTCATAGCGGTTTTCTTGTGCAAAATTGTAAGTGAGCCCATTCCCTTGGCTGAGAAGCAAACCCACACATGAATGGTCATTCTCAAAGCTTTTGGCCATGATTGTAGATACATAACATGTCATACTATTGTGTCTGCCCATGGAATGGCAGCAAACAACGGTGCTCAAAATGCTCCATAGCCAACGCTTCAAACGCCTTTACAGGTTAATGGTTTAGAGTTGCACAGGAGGCCTGGTACTAGAATTATTGCTCTCACTCTGATGTTCGTGACAATACCTGACATGTGGTGCAATCACCGTTTACATATGCGTGCGGGAGTAATGTATATGGTCGCATTTGCACGTAAGCACGGTGGGACGGGGCACTTAAATTTTTTATATAAAACACATTTTCTTACAAATTTTTTTTTGGAATAACTTTATTGCTATCACAAGGAATGCCAGAATGTGCCATGACAGGTCCACGAGCGCTGCAATGGGATTGTGAGCCCTGGAAAGGCCGTGGGAGGGGGTGAGACCCTCTTCCACCACTCACAGAAGTTAGCCACTCGCATCACTTCTGCCTTACTGAGAATTTCCGGCTGAAAAGATCCTTACTGGGATAATTCCTGTAGGTGCAGGCATCAACCCTGTATAACTACTGAAACCCGAGGACATCCATGGATGTCCTACGGATGGCAAGTAGTTAAAGAGGAGGTTCAGCCTGGGTGAAATTTTTTTTAAAGTCAGCAGCTCAAACTCTGTAGCTGCTGACTTTAATATTAGGGCATTTACCTGTCCAGGGTGCCCGCAATGTTGACACCCAAGCTGATCTTTGGATCGCTGCAATTCCTGGTAAGGGAACCTGGTAGTGAAGCATTTGGGTTTCCCTACTGCCCATGCGCGAAGCGCGCTGCACCTTCTAATTGGCGGCAGGGGAAGGAGAGGGCCAAACTTCCGGGCCATGGCCTATCTCCAGAAGTGGGGAAGGTGACCTGTCAAAAACAGGTCTCCTGTTCCCTCCTCCCCCCTGAAAGGTGCCAAATGTGGCACCCGGAAGGGGGGGGGGGGGGAGGAAGCTTATAAGCCGGAGTTACACTTTTGGGTGGAACTCCGCTTTAAAGTGGAACTAAACCCTTCTATTGTTTTTAACCAAGGAAGCTGCCATCTTGGCCCCTGATTTTTAACTGCCAAGATGTTGCACATGTGATAAGTTATGACACCAGCCATTTGATGGTTTGACAGTTTGGGTGAGAGCACAACCAATGTGACAGTTACATTCCTGGCCTGAAACTTTTAAATCAATGAGTTTAGTTCTACTTTAGGCCCCTTTCACAAATGCGGACCATTCAGGTCCACCTGTAAATTTTTTAGGCGGACCTGAACGGATGCTCCATGCTGGTCTATGGTGAATCCAGATGGATGGAAACCCTATTTTTCATCTGTCTGGCAGATTGGATCGGATGAAAATGGACAGAAGGTCCATTTTCATCAGCTCCCCCATAGAGGAGAGCGGAGCTCTGACAGGTCCATCCCTGCACAGTGAGCAGAGATGGACCTGTCATTCGCCTGCTCAACGGGGATCAACAGAGCGATCCCTGCTAAGCAAGTGGAGTCCGTCAAAATGGACTTGTGTATGTGAAAGGGGCCTTAAGAGAAATTCAGAGAATTGTCGTTAGGACTATTTTGAATTCCCTGAATTGTATTACCGAATTCTAGAAGGATGCACTATTTAAAGTGTAAATAATAGTAATTGTTATTTTATTTTACATAGAGAGGAGAGGGATTAGCATCCATGTCAGGTTTTTATTGCTGTCTGTGTCCCCCATTAGGGAGATTTGCCCTCTCTGTCCTGTGTCTATTATCATCAAATGGCTCTGTGTCCTGTGATAACTGAGCAGAGTAACCTGTGTGTTACTATGCTCAGTTTATGAATGGAGAGGAGCCGCTGTCTTCTCTCTTTTTTTTTTTCCCCACTTCAGACTTAACCATTTACCGGAGGAAGGTAGCAAGACTTTCCCGCCATTCATTTGCCCAACAAGTCTCCTTCTGATTTCGCATCATATGTGGAAGTTTTTGTATGTGTATATATATATATTTTTTGTTGTTCTTCGTTTTTCAATTTTTTCCAAATCCACAAGGAACAAGTATATACATTGATTACTAATGCAGGAAATTATTATTTTTTTTTAACACTTTAGTGCCTTCGTGGCCCTTCTACCCCCGCTTCCCTCCCCCTGTACCTCCAGTTACCTTTCTGTATCTTCTATTCAATCTTATTTTCTATCTTGTTGCTTTCTTAAATTGTGTCCCGCCCTGAATATCTAAATAATCTTACAAAGTCATACCCTATGCACCCATTAACTCCGCAAATACCATGGAATGTTTGAACTCTGACCACTTCGACCATGTCTTTTCATATTCCTCTAAGCCATCTGTGTCACTTAGCCTTAAAAATTCTAAATTTTGGATGGAGTTTATTTTGTTGTACCATTCTTTAATGGGGGGACTTTCCTTGTCTTGCCAGTGACTGGCTATCAGACTTTTAGCAGCTGTTAAAAGATGGGGTAAAAGACTTTTCTGATATTGTTTCATAGGTAATCTAATCCTTTGGTGCAAGCATCCCCATGGATCATCTGGAATCTCTATATCCGTTACTTTGGTGATTAACTCCAGAACCACTTAATTTTTGGACATTGCCACCATATATGCGCCATGTCTCCGATCTGTCTACATCCTCGCCAGCACAGTTCTGAGGATTCCTTCTTATATTTATGAGCCTTGTCTGGGGTGATATACCATTGCGTCAGACATTTGTAATTTAGTTCGATTATTTTACTATTAGCTGACGAGGTATGCGCTCTTCTCCATATTTGTTTTAATTCTAGGAAACTCAAAGATGATCCCAGTTCTTCCTCCCATTTTTTGATATATGGTGGAATGTCCAAGTGACCAACTTCTATTAGACATTTATAAATTTTTGAGATAACTCCTTTCCCTAAATCCCCCTGACTGATTCTCTCCAGGGGACGTAGGTTTTCCACAGATCTATATGGCTGTGGGAGAGCCTCAAAAAAATGTTTTAACTGGCCATACCGCCATTCGTTTATCTCTATTACCTCCCCTCTGTCCTTTAATTCCTCATAGGTACCTAATTTGTCTTGCGTCATGACATCCTTCAGCTGAGCATTTTTTTTCTTAATCCATTTCCCAGAAATTTTCTCTAACGCTGGTGCAAAATATTTTGAGTCATTTAATGGCATAAATGGTGAGTTGAAATCCCATTTTTCCCTCTTGTGAACTCTGTCCCAAGTTTTGATAGCGTGCCGTGTAATGCTGTCTTCTCTCCATTCATCTTCAATGCAGAGAAAAGGACTGGGAAATATGTCCTCAGTCCCTTTCCCTGTCTCAAAGGGGAGATGGCAGGGGTCTCGGTTTAGATCCCCGACATCTCACAGGGCTGATAAAAAAATATATAAAGAAAAAATAAAAGACCGACAGACCCGCAAGACCACTGCCATACTGACACCGATCACTGCCCTACTGACACCGACCACTGCCCTACTGACACGAACCACTGCCCTACAGACACCGTCCACTGGTGTCCACCGTAGGTCCGCAGACACCACTGCCCTACTCACACCGTCCACTGGTGTCCACCGCAATGAATAAGCACTTTGTGTGAAACGCAATTGCTGAACAGTTTGGATTCCTTGGGTGTCATGTTTTTTAAACCTTTGACTCTACAATAAACCAACACATATTTCTTCATCTCTGGATGTGCCGCTTTTTCCCTTTGTTGCACGTCCCCCGGACATCAAACGTTGCACACTTGTAGAGGAGGACTGGGGCTACATGTGGTAGAAATATGGGGATCGGGAGACATACGGCTCCCCAAAGGGAGCGGTAAAACTACTAAGTTGGTCAGCTTGGTAACGAATATCTCGTGCCCCATTAACGCTAGGGGCCCCAAATTTTGCTCCATTTAAGCGACTTTGGGGCCCCGTACCTATATACCAAATATATACCAACCAGGGGTGCACGCTCAGGAGACCTAGCACTACAACATATCCAAAGCTGGTGTACCTAGCATAAACGGTTCGTAAAATGTCATTCTCTGCTGCAGAAAATAGCTTGACTTTTTTAGGTTGACACAAAGCCTGCTGAGTGGTTTCCAGAAATGACATTTTGGAACCCTTTGGGTCTAGAGACCCCTAATTTTGCATGGAGGTAGAATTTAAACCTGTAACTACCAAGTTTGAAGTTAATGGGAAACCCCCCTGACAAACTGGAAATTTCATAATTTCACTTTGTACACAAGATGTGCCTGTCACAGGCTAGTGCATGAGATATGTAAATTACCTGTCACTCACAGCAAGGGGGAGGAACGGACAACAAGACTGGGCACAGATGATAGGAAATATTATACTCTACATTGTGTCAGAAAAAAATAATAAAACATTTTTTGGGTTTACATCCACTTTAAAGAAGTTTTAAAGTAACCCAAATTATTTTTTACCTTAATGCATTCTCTGCTTTAAGGTACCCCCCGAACACTTACCTAGTTCCTTTCACCAATCGAGTGCTGTCCCACCTGCAGGAGCGCTCCTCTCTCTTCCTGGTCTCACCGGAGGCTCTCATGGCAGTAGGCTGCTGCTGTCAATTGGCTGTAAGAAGGGAGCATGTCATTGCTTTGAGTGTTTTTATGGACACACACAGTGTGGCTAAGGACGCACACAGCCCTGCTCAGGAGCATACCTACATGGGTGCCCCTTAGCCACTAGAGAAAACAAACAAAAGAGGGAAAACCTGCCTAGTGTGGCACACTCCAAAAACCTGGGGGAACTTCACCGAGGTCCTAATGGCTAACGCATTTCGAAGGCAGTCCCTTCATGATCATGGGGGCTCCGATGAAGAAGGAGTTGCCTTCGAAATGTGTTAGCCAATAGGACCCTGGTGAGGCAGTTTTTGGAGTGTGCCGAGTCAAGGACCACAGGACTACAGATGAGTAGCTTGACAAACGGTTTTTAATTCACATTTGGGAGTATAATTTATGCGGATTTTAAAAATAATAAAATGCTGTGGGATAATGCACTAGGCTGGTGCACCCTCTTTTGTTTGTTTCTTGTAGTGGCTTCAGGATGTCCCCAGTCTTAGAGAGCAGCAAGGCTTGTAGTAAGACCCCAGTCACGTTGAGTTATCTTCTACATCTTTACCAGGCTAACACACTTATGCAGAGGAAGTGTTTAGATTATGGTGCCCCTGGAGCGATGTATATTCCTGACGTTGTTCCTCCCTCTCTGCGACTCCAGAAACAGGAAGCGATGAGTATGTTGCGTCCCTTGTGATAGCAATAAAGTTTTGGATAAAGTGAATAATAATGAAGACATTTTTTAAAGCACTACCCCCCCCCCCATGCTTACACGCAAATGTGAACGCATACGTTTCTCCCACACACATATGTAAACAGTGATCGCACCACAAATTTTAGGTATTGACGCAAACATCAGAGTGAGAGTAATGATTCTAGTACCAGACTTCCTGTGTATCTCTAAATTGGTAATGTGTAAAGGCGCTTAAAGTGTCGCACTTATGTGCCTTTCATGTAAGTGCATGCATTCCTTTGCCCTCTAACCTAGGCCTTTCCTCCCAACATCCTTTTCATCCCTAGCAGTCAAATCTTCCCTCTGTTTCTACTCTTCCAACCTCCACTAATATATACCCACTCCTCATCCACTAGAATGCAAAGGAAGCTGATTGGTTATTCATACAAACACTTTTGATCCTACTGTTAAGATGAAATACTCCACCTGCAGTTAGTGAAAATAACAACTAAGGCCAACTGTAGAGTTTACAACCCTGGTTTCCTATGACAGTAAATAGAATTAACACAGGAAAGGTCTATCAAATCCATTCTATCAGTTCTAAGGATTTTCCTTTTAATGCGAAAATAGACTTGCTACCCATCCATGCATGTACAGATTATATATATATATATATATATATATATATATATATATATATTACACACACATAATTATATATATATATATATATATATATATATATATATATATATAACACACACACACACACATACACATACATACAGTTGATATAAAAAGCCTACACACCCCTGTTAAAATGTCAGGTTTGTTGTTTGTAAGCTAGACAGTGGAGAGTGTGAACAAGCTTTTATTTTTATTTTGACTGTTGATGATTGCCGTGTTGCATTTTAGGTTCTTTTTGGGGATTTTCCTTGCAGCTTTTTTAACACCTTTTCTGGCACTATGTACACTTTTTAAACAGACTTTTTTTCCTTCAGCCTACTAATTAGGAGGAGTGGTTAATTGGTCACAGGTGCTCGAGGCCTATATACATTTCTGTAGAACTCATTTTGAGCTGTGGAAGTGGTGAGTTAAAACCAAGAGTAGGTGGAACTGGACTAAGTGGCAAGTTAAAACCAAGAGTTTAACCACTTCCCATCCCAGCCATATGACGTTCGCAGGAGGGATCTTCCATCCTGGGCAGGCATCATATGAGGTCCTGGGCTTCCCGGACATCTAGGGGGTACGTGCGCCCGCCGCGTCACTCTGGAGCCGGTGCGTGTGCCCAGCAGCCACGATGTCCCCCGGGCACCCACGATTACCGGCAAAAGAGCCAGGCAAGTGGATCTGTGTCTGTAAACACACATATCCACATCCTGTCAGGTGAGAGGAGACTGATGGCGTGTTCCCAGTACATAGGATCACTGATCGATCCCCACCCCTTGTGAGTCCCCTCCCCCCACAGTTAGAATCACTCCTTGGGAAACACATTTAACCCCTTGATCGCAATCTGTAACAAAGGCCTGAAGCGCCAAACTGTATGTTGTCTACTGGGCGCTTGGGTTCGGCACATCACGGATCTGGTGGACAGATTACTGGGAGGGACTGGGGAAGACCCAGCTGTCATGGTGCACGTTGGCACCAATGACAAAGTCAGAGGCAGATGGAGTGTCCTAAAGAAAGATTTTAGGGACTTGGGGGCTAAAACCTCCAAGGTGGTATTCTCAGGAATACTACCGGTACATCGAGCCACACCAGAAAGGCAAAGGGAGATTAGGGAAGTAAACAAGGGGCTGAGGAGCTGGTGTAGTAAGGAGGGGTTTGGGTTCCTGGAGGACTGGGCTGACTTCTCAGTCGATAACCAGTACTATAGAACTGAGGAGGGTGCAGATCAGCTGGGAATGAAAATGGCCAAAAAGTTAGAGGGGTTTTTAAACCAGGTGATGGGGGAGAGTCCAGAGGTAGAGATGGTTAGCGTGGAACATATTCCAGAGGGTAGTATTG
This sequence comes from Rana temporaria, assembly GCF_905171775.1. Taxonomy (NCBI): domain Eukaryota; kingdom Metazoa; phylum Chordata; class Amphibia; order Anura; family Ranidae; genus Rana; species Rana temporaria. The sequence goes on along the minus strand of NC_053492.1, from coordinate 340,208,802 downwards.
GGGGCATTAGTG